>NC_068444.1:19659934-19959934 GCF_023373465.1 Oncorhynchus keta | reverse complement strand
GGATACCACGAAATTGGGGAGAAAAAAATAGTAAAACTCAACAACAAAAAAACACACAAAAAAGATAATGGGCCTCTGTACGCCTATGTAAATATTCCATAGAAAATCTGCCGTTTCCAGCTACAATAGTCATTTACAACATGAACAATGTCTACACTGTATTTCTGATCTATTTTATTTTATTTTAATGGACAAAAGCTTATTTTTTTAATTTTTTTAAAGTGACCCCAATCTTTTGAACGGTAGTGTATAATCATGAAAACCATAATAATGCAATTTAGAAAGTTATATTTCATGATCAACCATGTCAAACGCTTTGGATAAATCTACAAGGATGCCAAGAGCATATTCATTGTTGATAATTAAGAGCTTTAAATATTTTATCCATAAACTGCAAAAGAGCCACAACTGTGGAGTAGTTTTTCCAAAAACATATTGGTGCTCATAATTTAAATGTTTCCATATCCTCTTATACACCAATTTAGGATTTTAGACAAACATGGCAGTACAGATATTGTGTGATAATTTGTCAAATATTTTGGATCCCCAGTTTCTTCCATCATCAGAAAGCCACAGGCAGGCCGGGAATCACAGTTCGTACTTCACACCTGGATGGTCCCTTAACAGTCGTTTGGCCTGGACACAGTGGGGAAGTAAGTCTTGGTAGATCGAGAAGCTCTGTCCTTGAAAGTTCAGTGGTATTGCTGGCTCGTTTGAGAATCTCCATCTTCTCATGGAAAAAGTGCACTTGAAGAATTATGTCATGTGGCCACTCACCGTCTCGGGGCTTTGGGTGCAGTGACCATGGGCACGATCAATCAGGAGCTTCTCATCCACGAAGAGAACATCCTTCAGCAGGCCGGAGATGAAATCTGTGGCTCAAAGCATTTCCGCTGACTCTGGGACTGATACCAGTCTCAGGTTATTGCAGCAAGAAAAATCCCCCTAAGCTCACACAGCTCTCCTGCAACTTTTTCAGATCCGCAGCCAGCCCATTCACATCAGCCTCCAGAGAGGTAGTCAGGTGGGACGCAATGGTAGCAGATGTCTCGAGCACTGCATTCGTCACTGTGTGCAGCTCTGTTGTTGTTTTTAGTGTTGTCATAACAGGCACCTTCTCGTTTCACAGTTTAGTTAAATATCCATTGAAAGTATCAGAAACTAATTGAATACGGGCCTCAATCATAGCAACTACCTCCATTTTCATTTAAAATATCTCTGAGCATAGTAGCTTGATGGCCTCAAGAATGTTAAGTTTAGCACCCCCAGACAGAGCCAAACTTTTCAAATTTTGTCAAAGTCGTCTTTTTTGCCATATTTTTCTCAAGATGCTGACATTTAATCTTTCTGAACTACCCATACTGGATCCGGGATAATCGTCATCAGCAACACTGAATAGCATCGTGCCACAGTCAAATAATATTACTAGAAAAATATTCATATTCATGAAATCACAAGTGCAATATTGTAAAACACAGTTTAGCCTTTTGTTAATCCACCTGTCGTCTCCTGTCGTCTCTTTTGAAATTACGCATTACAGCGAAAGCAATACAAGCGTTTGTGTAAGTTTATCGATCGCTCGACAAAACAATAAGTACACTTAGCATCAGGTAACTTGGTCACGAAAATCAGAAAAGCAATCAAATGAATCGTTTACCTTTGATGATCTTCGGATGTTTTCACTCACGAGACTCCCAGTTAGACAACAAATGTTCCCTTTGTTCCATAAAGATATTTTTTATATCCAAATACCTCCGTTAGTTTGGTACGTTATTCCCAGGAATCCATCGGAAAGAGCGGTCACGACAACGCAGACAAAAATTCCAAATTATATCCATAATGTCCACAGAAACATGTCAGACGTTTTTTATAATCAATCCTCAGGGTGTTTTTCAAATATCTATTCAATAATATATCAACCGGGACAGTTGGCTTTTCACTAGGATTGGGAGTAACAATGGCCGCCTTTCTCTTTTGCACAATTCACTCAGAGCCCCCACCTATCCACTTACGCAATGTGGTCGTTCACATTCTTCAAAATAAAAGCCTGACACTATGTCTGAAGACTGTTGACACCTCGAGGAAGCGATAGGAAAAGGAATCTGGTTGGCAGCGTAGCCTAGTGGTTAGAGCGTTGGACTAGTAACCGGAAGGTTGTGAGTTCAAACCCCTGAGCTGACAAGGTACAAATCTGTCATTCTGCCCCTGAACAGGCAGTTAACCCACTGTTCCCAGGCCGTCATTGAAAATAAGAATATGTTCTTAACTGACTTGCCTGGTTAAATAAAGGTAAAAAAAAAAAAAAAAATTGAGCAACGGGAGGCTATGGAACATGGAGTTTTCAAAATAGAAGCCACTTCCTGGTTTGATTTTTCTCAGGGTTGCAATATCAGTTCTGTTATACTCACAGACAATATTTTGACAGTTTTGGAAACTTTAAAGTGTTTGCTATCCTAATATGTCAATTCTATGCATATTCTAGCATCTGGTCCTGAGAAATAGGCTGTTTGCTTTGGGAACATTATTTTTCCAAACATAAAAATAGTGCCCCCTAGTTTCAAGAGGTTAAAGAAAAGTAGTCTTGGGTACTACAGAAAGGGATCACCAAACTATTATTTGAAAATGAATGCAGTTTTACTGCAACATTCACACTTTAAGAATACTGCGGGAGCAAACGGAAAACATGTCAGTCGCACATTAAGTCCCTAGCAGCCCCCCAACATCAGCCATAGCGATGCCCCAAAGTCATTCTGAACAGAGGCTAATGACTGTTTTGCCCAAATTACAGTATTGTGGCCTGGAAATACAATGATATTGCCCAAATACGATGATATTTGCCATAATAATGACATCATCAAATTTACTTTAGAGAGATTGCAATGTTTCCATTACCTAGCAATGTTTGTCAAAAATAGTAATCAATGCTAACATTACCAAGCTCAAATCTGGTGCTTTCCCCTCAATCTTAGCTCAAGTCAATCTGGCTACATCACAATGGTGACAAAAGGTTTTCCTATTTATTATTTGCCTCCGTTTGAAATGTCATCGTAAGTATAATCTTCATAACAATATTGTGACGCAAAATTGCAACCCATCAATAATATCTTTCTCTGGACATGTCTGAGAAAAAAATATGATTTTTTTTTTATATTGTCACACACCAGATAGATGCAGTGAAATTGGTTGCTTTACAGGGTCAGCCATAGGAGTATGGCACCCCTGGAGCAAAATTAGGTTTAAGTGCCTTGCTCAAGGGCACTTCAACAGATGGCTTGTCGACTCAGGTATTTGAACCAGTGACCTTTCAGTTCCTGGCCCTATGCTCTAAACACTAGGCTACATGCCACCCAGGTATATAATATATATCTACATGGGTACAGTGAACTGTGCAAGCCCTAATCCTAACACTATCCTTTAGGTCTACACTGTTGAGTCAGGGAAAGATTTCAACCCATATCCCAGATACCATACTGTATATCCGTGTCTATCCTCCCCACGGCGCCTCAATTTTCTCAACTCAGAGCTGTTTCATTCAGTTACACCCCCTCTCCTTGTTTGTTTCTTTCAGTTTTCCCCCTCTCCCTATCTCCCTTTTTGTTTTATTCAGTTTCCCTTATCGTCCTCTCCACCCTCTCCCCTTCTCCCTATAGAGAAATGCAATTTTATGTGTAAAAAGCTTTGCTGTATCCCTTAACACACACATGAAAAAGCTGGGAAGAAGAACCTTCTAGAGTGAGAGAATGCCACTTAGTGAGTATAGAATTGCTTCATCACACAGTCATGGTAAAAACTAAATTCAGAACGGAGTGAACATGCTCTGTACTAAAAAGCTACAAAACTGGTGAGGTAGTTCATATACTAAAGCTGTTTGTGACAGTAGCAGCAGTACCAATGGTTATAGGGGTGTATGGGGATAGGAAAATAAAAAATGACATGGAAACGGCAACTGTACAACAAAAACATCTATTATATGTTTTGTCGCTTTATTCTGTGTAGGTAGGCACTTTGCAAATCCATTTGGCACCAAGGACTCCAACCTGTACATTAAACTCGTAACTGTAACGAAATGTAATGTGATGTGTCTACAGTTGAAGTCGGAAGTTTACATACACTTAGGTTGGAGTCATTAAAACGTTTTTTTTTTTTCAACCAATCCACAAATTTCTTGTTAACAAACTATAGTTTTGGCAAGTCGGTTAGGGCATCTACTGTGTGCATGACACAACTACATTTTCCAGAAATTGTTATAGACATTATTGTTTCACTTATAATGTAATGTATTACAATGTATTACAATTCCAGTGGGTCAGAAGTTTACATACACTAAGTTGACTGTGCCTTTAAACAACTTGGAAAATTCCAGAAAAAAATATCATGGCTTTAGAAGCTTCTGATAGGCAAATTGACATAATTTGAGTCAATTGAAGGTGTACCTGTGGATTTATTTCAAGGCCTACCTTCAAACTCCGTACCTTTTTGCTTGACATGATGGGAAAATCAAAAGAAATCATCCAAGTCCTCAGAAAAAAATGGTAGACCTCCACAAGTCTGGTTCATCCTTTGGAGCAATTTCCAAATGCCTGAAGGTACCACGTTCATCTGTACAAACAATAGTACGCAAGTATAAACACCATGGGACCACGCTGCAGCCATACCACTCAGTACGAAGATGCGTACTTTGGTGAAAAAAGGTGCAAATCAATCCCAGAAAAACAGCAAAGGACCTTGTGAAGATGCTGGAGGAAATAGGTACAAAAGTATCTATATCCACAGTAAAATTAGTCCTATATCGACATAACCTGAAAGGCCGCTCAGCAAGGAAGAAGCCACTGCTCCAAAACCGACATAAAAAAGCCAGACTACGGTTTGCAACTGCAACTGGGGACAAAGATCATACTTTTTGGAGAAATGTCCTCTGGTCTGATGAAACAAAAATAGAACTGTTTGGCCATAATGATCATTATGTTTGGAGGAAAAAGGGGGAGAACACCATCCCAACCGTGAAGCACGGGGGTGGCAGCATCATGTTGTGGGGGTGCTTTGCTGCGGGAGGGACTGGTGCACTTCACAAAATAGATGGCATCATGAGGAAAGACAATTATGTGGATATATTGAAGCAACATCTCAGGACATCAGTCAGGAAGTTAAAGCTTGATCGCAAATGGGTCTTCCAAATGGACAATGACTCCAAGCATACTTCCAAAGTTGTGGCAAAATGGCTAAAGGACAACAAAGTCAGGGTTTTGGAGTGGCCATCACAAAGCCCTGACCTCAATCCTATAGAAAATTTGTGGGCAGAACGGAAAACGCGTGTGCGAGCAAGGAGGCCCACAAACCTGACTCAGTTACACCAGCTCTGTCAAGAGGAATGGGCCAAAATTCACCCAACTTATTGTGGGAAGCTTGTGGAAGGCTACCCGATACCCAAGTTAAACAATTTAAAGGCAATGCTACCAAATACTAATTGAGTGTATGTAAACGTCTGACCCAGTGGGAATGTGATGAAAGAAATAAAAGCTGAAATAAGTCATTCTCTCTATTATTATTCTGACACTTCACATTCTTAAAATAAAGTGTTGATTCTAACTGACCTAGACAGAGATTTTTTTACGAGGATTAAATGTCAGGAATTGTGAACTTGTTAACTTCGAACATCAACTGTTCATATTTTGCAGATGTAAGTGCTGGTATAGCGGAATGCTTGTGTTCCTAGCTCCAACAGCGCAGTAGTTTCTAACAATTCACAATATAAAAGTAAAATAATGGAATTAAGAAATATATAAATATTAGGATGAGCAAAGTCAGAGTGGCATTGACTAAAATACAGTATATATATATATATATATATATATGAGATGAGTAAAGCAGTCTGCAAACATTATTAAACTGACTAGTGTTAATTTATTAAAGTGGCCAGAGATTCTATGTCTATGTATAGAGAGCAGCAGCCTCTAAGGTGCATGGTTGAGTAACCGGATGGTAGCCAGCTAGTGATGGCTATTTAACTTAGGGCTAGGTGTTCCATGAGTGGGACACCTGTCGACAACATCCGGTGAAATTGGAGGGCGCGCAATTCAAATAAATATTTGTAGTATTAAACATTCATGAACATACAAGTGTCTTATATCATTAAAACTCTCAACTTCTTGTTAATCCAACTGTGTTGTCAGATTTCAAAAATGATTTATGGCAAAAGCATACCATTCGATTGTCTGAGGACAGTGCCCCACAACATATTTTTCAGTGTTTTATCCGCTTAGCCGAAATCTAGGAGTGACAAAAGCATGGATGAATTTTTCAGCACCATTTTTGGACAGAAAGTTTCAGATTTTTGCAATGTTATGTAGATGGAAAAAAGCTGTCCTTGAAACAGTCTTGATATGTTCATCAAAAGAGAGATCAGGGTCCAGAGTAACGCCACGGTCCGTTACAATTTTATTTGAGACAACTTTACAACCATCAAGTTTAAATGTCAGATCCAACAGAAGATCTCTTTGTTTCTTGGGACCGAGAACTAGCATCTCTGTTTTGTCCTAGTTTAAAAGTAAAACATTTAATGCCATCCACTTCCTTATGTCTGAAACACAGGCTTCCAGGGAGGGCAATTTTGGGGCTTCACCATGTTTCATCGTAATGTACAGCTGTGTATCTCCTGCATAGCAGTGAAAGTTAACATTATGTTTCTGAATGACATCACCAAGAGTTAATATATTTACTGAAAACAATAGAGGTCCTAAAACGGAACCTTGAGGAACACCGGAATTTACAGTTGATTTGTCAGAGGACAAACCATCCACAGAGACAGACGGATAAGATCTAAACCAGGCCAGAACTTGTCCGTGTAGACCAATTTGGGTTTCCAATCTCTCCAAAAGAATGTGGTGATCGATGGTATCAAAATACTTATTTTCCACCATAATTTGCAAATCAATTCATAAAAAATCCTACAATGTGATTTTCTGGATTTTTTTTCTCATTTTGTCTGTCATAGTTGAAGTGTACCTATGATGAAATTTACAGGCCTCCCTCATATTTTTAAGTGGGAGAACTTGCACAATTGGTGGCTGACTAAGTACTTTTTTGCCCCACTGTATGTGTTAGTGACTGATGTAGGGTTCAGCTAGGAGTTGATGGACATTCGGAAGAGTGAATCAAATGGTAGGAGGGACATCCCAACCTCAATTGGTGTCAGATTTCACATCCTGCTTCACACAGGCAGAAGACGCCTACTCCTGTGTTTGTGTGAATCAGGGCTACCACTCAATGTAAGCCATTACAATCTACGGTGCCCATACATCAGTTTAACCACGCTGGTCTCCAAAACGGGACATTACATCTAAGAGGTTTAAAATAAGATGTTTAAAGCACAAAAACAAAGGAAACAGCAATTGAACACAGTATATGCAGTAAAAAAATCAAATGCCTATTCCTTTGTTGTCAGTTCATTCAGTGTATGTAATCCCCTAGCCACTCCATGTGGCACCAACAGCTCTAACCTGTATTTTAGTAAAGTAGTTCGAGGCACACAGTTCACAGAGAGAGTCATTATCTCTGAAAGGCTGTCCATTCTCAGCCCATAGTGTAGCCTTCAGAGCTACCCTTACATCAGACTCCTCCACAGAGAGGATGAAAGTGATCTTACAAACATATTTGTACACTAGTGAGTAGACCACTTACTTGACACTTAGCAGAATGGATATTCGGTCTGCAATGTAGACTGCAGTGTACATATTTGTTTAATAGAAGTATAGATGTGGTGGAGGATTTTCACTAAAATCTAGTAATTTATATTAGGTTTCTCTAGGAAGGGTTATGTAGACAGAGACGTCTTCGTGTGATGTTTGGTCTGATATTTTCATAGATCAGTCAAGTAGCTTTCACTGCTGGCGCACACACACATACGCACGCACACACACAGACATGTCGACAGATATGGCAGCTCTATCTCATAAGCAACAGTATTTTTTGCAGTATTTTGTGTTTTTATTATTCTTTCATTGTTAGCCCAGGATTTTTTGTGTGTCATTATATATAGCCGTAAATAACTTTTGGATATCAGAGCGACAGTATCTCACCAGCATTACAACCGGGAATACGACTTTCCCGAATTTGATCATTTGTTTGTACCCCCAGGGCAATTGAACTTATTCCAGAGGTTGCTCCAAAACACCACAGGTGGAGAAGAGTTATTTGGAGTGGACTTCTAATCCGACTCAGGAGGCATGCACACCATCCACCAATTCCGAGCATATTATTTGCTCATGTTCAGTCTCCGGATAATAAAGCAGAGGAACTCAAGGCAAGGATCTCCTTCCAGAGAGAATTCATCTTTTGTAACATACTCTGTTTCACGGAAACATGGCTCTCTCGGGGTATACTGTCCCCATCCATACATCCATCTGGGTTCTCAGTACAACACGCAGACAGCAAAAAAATAACTCTCCTTGAAGAAGAAAGGTGGGGGTGTACAGTTGATGTCTGAAGTTTACATACATGTTAGACAAATACATTTAACTCAGTTTTTCACAATTCCTGACATTTAATCCTCGTCAAAATTCCCTGTCTTAGGTCAGGTAGGATCAACACTTTATTTTAAAAATGTGAAATGTCAGAATAATAGTAGACTGATTTATTTCAGCTTTTATTTTTTTCATCACACTCCCAGTGGGTCAGAAGTTTACATACACTCAATTAGTATTTGGTAGCATTGCCTTTAAATTGTTTAACTTGGGTTTAACATGGGTCAATCATTTTGGGAAGCCGTCCACAAGCTTCCCACAATAAGTTGAATTTTGCCCAATTCTCCCTTTCAGAGCTGGTGTAACTGAGGCAGGTTTGTAAGGCCTCTTTGCTCGCACACACTTTTTCAGTTCTGCCCACAAATTTTCTATGGGATTGAGGTCAGGGTTTTGTGATGAAAACTCCAATACCTTGACTGTGTTGTCCTTAAGCCATTTTGCCACAACTTTGGAAGTATGCTTGGAGTCATTATCCATTTGAAAGACCCATTTGTGATCAAGCTTTAACTTCCTGACTGATGTCTTGAGATGTTGCTTCAATATATCCTCATAATTGTCTTTCCTCATGATGCCATCTATATTGTGAAGTGCACCAGTCCCTCCTGCGGCAAAGCACCCCCACAACATGATGATGCCACCCCCGTGCTTCACGGTTGGGATGGGGTTCTTCGGCTTGCAGTTCTCCCCCTTTTTCCTCCAAACAGTTCTATTTTTGTTTCATCAGACCGGAGGACATTTCTCCAAAAAGTATGATATTTGTCCCCATGTGCAGTTGCAAACCGCGTCTGGCTTTTTTTATTGGCGGTTTTGGAGCAGTGGCTTCTTTCTTGCTGAGCGGCCTTTCAGGATATGTCGATATAGGACTCATTTTACTGTGGATATAGATACGTACCTGTTTCCTCCAGATTCTTCACAAGGTCCTTTGCTGTTGGTCTGGGATTAATTTGCACTTTTCGCACCAAAGTGTGTTCATCTCTAGGAGACAGATGCATCTTCTTCCTGAGCGGAATGATGGCTGCTTGGTTCCGTGGTGTTTATACTTGCGTACTATTATTTGTACAGATGAACGTGGTACCTTCAGGCGTTTGGAAATTGCTCCCAAGGATGAACCAGACTTATGGAGGTCTACAATTATTTTTCTGAGGTCTTGGCTGATTTCTTTTGTGTTCATGAAAAACAAAGTTTAAATGTATGTAAACTTTCGACTTCAACTGTACATCGACTCGGAATCACTGGCCACTTTAATACTGGAACACTAGTCACTTTAATAATGTTTAAATACAGCTTTACTCATCTCATATGTATACCCTATTCTATTCTACTGTATTTTAGTCAATGCCTCTCCGACATTGCACAATCTTTTTCTATATTACATTAATTCCCTTATTTTACTTTTAGATTTGTATGTATTGTTGTGAATCATTTTTAGATACTAATGCACTGTTGGAGCCAGGAACACAAGCATTTCGCTACACCTGTAATAACATCTGCTAAATATGTGTATGTGACCAATAACATTTTATTTGATTACACACACAGAGAGAGAGAGATACCTTAAGAGCTCTGGTCTAAAGTAGTGCACTATATAGGGAATAGGGTACCATTTGGGACAGCTGAAATGGCTGACAAACCAGGATGAGTCATTCCTCTTAGCCGTCTAGCAGAGAACCAGACAAAAGCTGGAGTTAGTGCTGACACACAGAGAGAGAACTAGAGAGAGAGTGCAAGGGTGAGAGAGTTTCAACTTTCACATTTTAAACATATTTACAATGCGCAGGGATACTGGAGCGATAAAAGGTAGATATGTATAATGGTACGGTGACTAGGAATCAGGATATTTGATAAACAGACTAGTAGCAGCGTAAATTATGATTATATGTTAGTGTGCGTGTGTGTGTAGAGTCAGTATGCTGTACATTCAGAAAGTATTCAGATCCCTTGACTTTTTCCCAAATTTGTTACAGCCTTATTCTAAAATGGATGAAATAAATGTTTTTTCTCATGAATCTACACACAATACCCCATAATGACAAAGCAAAAACAGGTTAAGATATTTTTGCTAATTTATTAAAAATAAAAAAACAGATATCACATTTACATAAGTATTCAAACCCTTTGCTATGATTCTTGAAATTGAGCACAGGTGCATCCTGTTTCCATTGCTCATCCTTGAGATGTTTCAAATCAAATCAAATTTTATTGGACACATACACGTGATTAGCAGATGTTATTGAGGGTGTAGCGAAATGCTTGTGCTTCTAGCTCCGACAGTGCAGTAATATCTAACAAATTACATATACCTAATACACACAAATATAAGTAGGAATGGATTAGGACAATGTACATATGGACGAGCGATATCAGAGCGGAACGGACTAAGATACAGTAGAATAGTGTAGAAAAACAGTATATACACATGAGATGAGTAATGCCGGATATGTAAACGTTAGGTGACTAAGATACCGTATAATTGTATAGAAATCAGTATATACAGATGAGATCAGTAATGCAAGATATGTAAATATTATTAAGTGAATGAGATACCGTGAATCGTATAGAAAACAGTATATACATATGAGGTGAGTAAATCCAGATATGTAAAAATTATTAAAGACCGGTGATTCCTAGTCTGTGCCTCTAGGCAGCAGCCTCTAATGTGCTAGTGATGGCTGTTTAACAGTCTGATGGCCTTGAGATAGAAGCTGTTTTAGTACCCCGTTTTTCTCCTCAATTTCGTGATATCTTGTCATTATGGGGTATTGTGTGTAGATTGATGAGGGAAAAAAACTATTTAATGATACATTTTAGAAAACTGCTGGAACGTAACTGCTCGTTCCATGCACGAGGTCCACGTCACAGGCCTCTAGGCGTCACTGAACTGTCTCATTACACACACCTGATTCCATTTCCCCTGATAAGTAATTGTCCCCTGTTCACCATTGTCTTGTTGGTTATTGTTCCCATGTACGTTGGTGAGTACCTGTGCTTTATTGTTTCGGCTAGAATCAGGTGCTGCCTGTATTGTGTACTCGTTATTACAGGTCTCGTCCCGTGTATTATTGTGCACTTGTTATTATGGGTCTCGTCCCGTGTATTTATTAGAGGTTTAACCTCACCCTTTTGTTTGGGTTACATCCCTGTGTTTTTGTATATGTGTGTGTTTTGGGCTTCGTCCATATGCCTTTCATGGCATGTTGTATTTTTGGGTGGAGTAGTAAAACCTCCTATTACATATTCCTGTGCCTGTCTCCAATCATACAATGTGACAGTAACAACATGTGGAAAAAGTCAAGGGGTCTGAGTACTTTCCGGATGCACTTTAAATGTGAGTGTGCAGAGACAGAGCGCATAAAAAACAGTGCGTTGAAAAGTAATTGCCCCCTTTAACTGCAATTACTCAAACCAAACTACACACTACAGGCTGTTCCAACTTTGATGTAATGTCCTTAAAACATGTCAAAATGAGGCTCAGTAGTGTGTGTGGCCTCCAGGTGCCTGTATGACCTCCCTACAACGCCTGGGCATGCTCCTGATGAGGTGGCGGATGGTCTCCTGAGGGATCTCCTCCCAGACCTGGACTAAAGCATCCGCCAACTCCTGGACAGTCTGTGGTGCAACGCGGCGTTGGTGGATGGAGCGAGACATGATGTCCCAGATGTGCTCAATTGGATTCAGGTCTGGGGAATGGCTGGGCCAGTCCATAGCATCAATGCCTTCCTCTTGCAGGAACTGCTGACACACTCCAGCCACATGAGGTCTAGCATTGTCTTGCATTAGGAGGAACCCAGGGCCAACCGCACCAGCATATGGTCTCACAAGGGGTCTGAGGATCTCATCTCGATACCAAATGGCAGTCAGGCTTTATTTTTTTGAGCAGTGTATACTAGTCATGGCTCATCCTATGTAACCCCAAAAAGTAGTTATTTTTTGTGCGGGGGGGTGTATGTATTTCTATTTTTTGCTTGGTATCTCTGCACTGTAGGAGCTAGAAACACCAGCATTTCGCTGCACCTGCAATGACATCTGCAAATCTGTGTATGCGATCAAATACATTTTATTTTATTTAAAAAATAATGTTCTTTAGGCCTGTTTCTAAGGAGCCCAGAGTCTGTGGTGCCTTCAGCTGGTCTGGGAAGTCATTCCAGAGGCTGGGGGCAGTCGAGCTGAAAGCCCGATCCCCCAAGGAGCAGAGCTTGGTCCTGGGGGCGTGGAGGAGCAGGCTATTGCTTGACCTGAGGGTGCAGGTGGAGTTATGGAGGGAGAGCAATTTTTTAGATAAGGAACGACATTGCCACGAATACACAGGAAACTCAGCAGGAAGGTTTTGAATTCAATCCGGATCAAGACGGGGAGCCAGTGCAGACATGCCAGGATGGGGGTGATGTGATGGTGTTTCCTCACTCTTATCAGGATCATGGTAGTACTGTTCTGTATCTATTGAAACTTCTGGAGACTATTGCCGATGTATCCCAATTAATACATTATACACTGGTGGTCTTATATGTATTTTTTACACCCTGCATCATGCTATATTATAAATATGCCTGATACAATATCCACTTTAAGCAGAGATATACTGTATATAAACACAGTGAAACAACAAAGAGTACTATGTTCATATGGAATGATGATGATGATGGTGAAGATTATTTAGCGTTATATAGGGAATACATTGCCATTTGGGACATAGTCCTAGTTTCATGTTAGATTCCTACCCATATATATTTGAATGGAAACCTTGAAGAGTCTGCCTTTGGTGTCTCTGTATCTCTTTGCGTGTCTATCTCCCTGACTCTCATCTCTGATGTCGAGTCTTCGTGTTGTAGACTGCCCGCATGTTTTAGGATAGTCTTGGGATTACCTGCAATACTATAGCGGAAAGAGAATGCCAAAGCAAAATCCTCTGTGACTCCAAATAGCATCCCTTTCTTCAGTTCAGTTGGTGAAATGGAAATACAGTAGAACTATGCAGATGAGGGAACACCCCCCTCTAGAATCTCATAAAATGATAGACAAAATATAAATTAATTGCATTATTTGATCCACTTAGTGACCAGTATCCTCTTCCTCCTCAGCTAAAAGGAATGTATAATTGATGTTGAAGGCCTAAGATAAATGTTCAAACCAGCATTATACTTTATGCCTTTTTGAGAGTTGTGAATCTTTGTCTTAGTAAATTATGCCCCATGGAGAGGTCAGGCGCACACGAACGCACACACACACACAGGAAACTGTGCCGACTGTCTGAAGGGTTGTTTTTGGAGAAAGTAGTTTGTTTGGAGTTGTTCTTGTGCACACAATACGAACAATGATATACTTTACCATATTATTGAGTTTCTAAGTTTCCATCTAAATATTGAACATGTTTTTTTAGGTAAATTGTTTTCCTTCTTGTACCTTACATTTTCATAATTTAGCAGACACACTTATCCAGAACTACTCACAGTAGTGGTGCATACATTTTCTTTTTGCCCCCCCATGGGAATCAAACACACAACCCTGACATTGTAAGCACCATGCTCTACCAACTGAGCCACTCAAGACCTAATTAACACCATATAAACTCCCTTGTCATGAGTCGTTTGCCAGTGGTTCTCTTGTATTTTCACTCTCAGCAGGATCATGCCAGTTGTGTTTAATGATTGTGCGATGATTAATCAATTCAGCAACTTGTATGCAGTGGTAACTTAGTTGTGGATCTGTTAGTATCTGCCAAATGGTTCTATGTTTTCGTATTAAGGGTCAATCTTTTCTCCCACTCATTAAAACGTGTAGTTGCTGTAGGTAAGGGGCTGGAGTCAATCTGTATCACAGAAGTGTAATGGAAGATCCTCTTTATAACTCCAATGAAATTTAAAGGCAGTGTTCCCGCTTTTGCGAAGATTCACAGTAAACGTTGTCGACTCAATCGGAAATTACCTTTACATTTTAGCGCGGATCTTTCGCGTTTCTACCATAACACGGATTGAAAAAAAGTCCAAGGTCACAGTTTTTTCAGAACATTTCCATAATTTAAAAGATAATTGGAACATTATTGAGAACCCCTGGTACCTGCTTGGAGAAACTTGTCACATGTACCATATTACAACCTGTTTAATTAACACTAGAACCGCTAAATCAGTCATTTGGACAGTTCATAAATGAAAAAAATGTATTAATCTGCCCTTTTTAACTGCTTCGGGGTAGGGGGCAGTATTCGGAGGGTTGGATGAGGCCTAGAAGCTAGGATATGCATATAATTGGTATTTGATAGAAAGCACTCTGAAGTTTCTAAAACTGTTTGAATGATGTCTGTGAGTTTAACAGAACTTATTTGGCAGGCGAAACCCCGAGGACAAACCCTCCAGGAGAAACATTTTTTGAGGTCACTCTCTTTTCAATGAGTTTTCTATGGGGATTTGCACTTGCTTGCAGTTCCTATCGCTTCCACTGGATGTCAACAGTCTTTAGAAATTGGTTGATGTTTTTCCTTTGAGAAATTAAGATGTAGCCCTGTTCAGGACAAGGTCGAATCTAGTGTACTGTTGTGGTTGGGGCACGTGACCTGAAAGCTCACTCCACTTTGTTTTTGTCCTGTATTAAACTCAGTTTATCCCGTCTGAAATTTAGTTGATTATTTACGTAAAAAAATACCGAAAGTTCTTTGAAATGTTTGGACAAAGATTACAGGTAACTTATTAGGTATTTTGTAGTCATGTTGCGCGAGTTGGAACCAGTGTTTTTCTGGATCAAACGCGCCAAATAAATTTACATTTGAGATATAACGACGGAATTAATCGAACAAAAGGACCATTTGTGATGTTTATGGGACATATTGGAGTGCCAACAGAAGAAGCTCTTTAAAGGTAAGGCATGAATTATATCGTTATTTCTGAGTGTTGTGTTGCGCCTTGCGGCATGAAATATGATTGTCTGTGTTTGTTTCATGGGGTGCTGTCCCCGGATAATGGCATGGTGAGCTTTTGCCGAAAAGCCTTTTTGAAACCTGACACCGTGGCTGGATTAACAAGTCAAGCTTTAATTTGACATATTGCATGTGTATTTTCAAGAATGTTAAATACTGTATTTACAATTCTGTAGTTTGAATTTCGCTGCTCTGCAATTTCACTGGATGTTAGCCAGGCGGGACGCTACCGTCCCACGTACCCTAGAGAGGTTTTAACGTCATGCCCCCCCTCCATCTTTCCTAAATAAGTCTATATTACACACTGTCATTGATAGAATCTTAATATCATAAACAGAACTGGAGATATAACCAGTTTTGGGAGGGCATGTCATTTTTGGAATGGTTTTCCCCCGTTGCCCCTCCTTCTTCCGGCAGTAGGGCCTGCTCTGCTCCTTCTCCTGATAGTTGAAGGATCCTTCTCCAGTTGATAATCACCCAGATAATTGCCTCAAAACTAAACCTAAACTATAACTAAACTAATTTCACACATATAACAGATTAAATAAATGAAGTAAATGTATGATGGGGGAGAATGGGTGAGTTGATGAGTGAGGGGAAGCGAACAATGCATAATTATGCAATCACCAATTGTGAATGAAAAACAGGGCAATTATAATCTTGTAATTATAATCTTAAAATGGTATGTATCCTGTATCAGTCTACCAAATACAAGCATTCTTATCAGTCTACTCTGGCCTATTTGGAGTACATAGTGAATCAAACACAAATGTCATCACAGAAAGAAGACACTACACCTAAAGCAAAAGAACAACATCAGAAATGCATTCAGCAGCTTTCTTTGTTTATGTGACATTCTCCATCTGTAGCCAGTGTTTATGTGACATGCTCCATCTGTAGCCATTGTTTATGTGACATCGACATGCTCCATCTGAAGCCAGTGTTTATGTGACATCGACATGCTCCATCTGTAGCCATTGTTTATGTGACATCGACATGCTCCATCTGAAGCCAGTGTTTATGTGACATCGACATGCTCCATCTGTAGCCATTGTTTATGTGACATCGACATGCTCCATCTGAAGCCATTGTTTGTGATATCGACATGCTCCATCTGAAGCCATTGTGTTTATGTGACAGTGTTTATGTGACATCGACATGCTCCATCTGAAGCCATTGTTTGTGATATCGACATGCTCCGTCTGAAGCCATTGTTTATGTGACATCGACATGCTCCATCTGAAGCCATTGTTTGTGACATCGACATGCTCCATCTGAAGCCATTGCCTGAAGACGCACACCATGTAAGCACAAGCTGACTATAGTTGACCATGTTTTACTGCTGTCATATCGCCAATATTAAATACTATGCCATTCATGCATTTATGCTGATTTTCACTATTTATAAAGCACGCTTGGTGCTTATAAGGATGTTTAGGCTACTGATGTTTTCATTATTGGTGATTGAGGTATTATTCTTATTTTAGTTATAAAAAGAATCAGTTACTGCGTTCCATCACAAATGCTTTCTGTTTCACAGTTGTAACAAAGGCACTCTAGGAATACATTGTTTATTTTTATTTTTATATATATATTTATAGCCTACGGTAACAAACTAATCAAAATTAGTGTTATTTGAAATATATAATTGTTGTGTTCTAATGTTACTTAAAATCTTTCTTAGGGATCAAATCCCTTTAGCGTGATCGATTTGACAACATCCGGTGAAATTGCAGAGCGCCAAATACAAACTCCAGCAATATCAGTATTTAACATTCATATAAAGACAAGTGTAATACATCAAAATAAAGCTTAACTTCTTGTTAATCCAGCCGTGGTGTCAGATTTTAAAAAGGCTTTACGGCGAAAGCTCACCATGTGATTATCTGAGGACAGCGCCCCGCACACAAAAACATGAAACCCATATTTCAACCAGGCGACACAAAATAATCAATAATCCACCTGTTTCCCTCCATCAAAATGAATCCCAAACGTTACTAATAAACTTTTTCAAACAAGTCAAACAGCATTTATAATCAAACCTTAGGTACCCTATACGTATATAAACGATACAATTTAAGACGGAGAATCGTTATTGTCTTTACATTCCAGCCACGCTGAGTTGCGTCTGCTGCCAACTCTGTGTAATGCAGTTTCTTACACTCGTAGGCCTCTTCAACAGAGTTTTCCCACGGGACTGTGAGCTCTATGATGTCTGGTCTTTGGAATCCTTCAATGACATCTGAAGCCTTACTTCAATATGTGATTAAATGCATCAATGATGGCATTTTCTTCCATAATGCGGCCAGTGTCTCAATTAATTTGTTGTGGGCAAGAGGAGGAAGAAGAACCCTTCAGGGATGTGTCAGTTTCAGAATTTAGCCGGGTTCCCATTACAATCTGAAAGAGAGATGATATAATAATCAGATTCAGCCTGCCTGATTTGCCTTACACAATGATGTCTCAGTTGCTTAAAAGCTTGCCAATCTGGGCTGAGAGAGTTCCCTATATAATTTGACCAGGGCCCATAAATAGCTGGTCAAATGTAGCGGACTACGCAGGGAATAGGGTTCCATTTGGGTCTCAGATATGGTTGGAAATTCCAGGAAGACTTGTGAATGGAACAATAAAGTGTGAAATTTTATTCTGTGGGACAAATTTAATTCCCTAATCGATGCGGGGGAGAAAAGATGAGGGGTTGCTTCTAATCAATTGTTTACACATAAATGCTCTTTTTGGCTCCTCTTCTGCTTAGTGCATTCACAACTTCTCTTATCTCAGATGTCGTCAGATAAGAGAGAGAGCGAGAGAGAAAGAGTGTGTGTGTGTGTGCGTGTGCATGTCTAAATGTGTGCCTGTGTCACGGCCGTGGAATGAAGAGGACCCAAAGCGCAGCGTCGAGAGCGTACATATTCCTTTTTATTAGGATGACGCCAACAAAAACAAACAATAAAAAACAACCGTGAAGCTTAATATGGGCTTCGTGCCACAAACAAAGTCAACTTCCCACACTGAAAAGAGGGAAAGGGCTACCTAAGTATGGTTCCCAATCAGAGACAACGATAGACAGCTGTCCCTGATTGAGAAGCATACCCGGCCAGAACATAGAATGCCCACCCCAAATCACTGACCAAACCAAATAGAGACATAAAAGGGCTCTTAGGTCAGGGCGTGACACTGTGTTTTCTGATAAATGCCAGAAAGCAGAGCAGAAACCAGAGAAAGAGAGAGAATGAGGAAGAGAAAGAGGGCAACATAGAGAATACGTAATTGAATGTTTGGAGAGAAAAGACATATATGTAGGCAGACATCAAATCAAAATGTATTGGTCGCGTACACAGATTTGCAGATGTTATCACAGGTGCAGCAAAATGATTGTGTTTCTAGCTCCAACTGTGCAACCAAGCAATACAAAACAACACACACATAAGGCAAAAAAAGAAGTAGAAAGAAGCTAAGAAATATCAGAAAGAGCAATGTCAGAGTCCGGAATATAAATATATACAGTTAAAGTCTGAAGTTTACATACACCTGACACATTTAAGTTCACATTTCCTGACATTTACTCATAGTAAAAATTCCCTGTCTTAGGTCAGTTAGGATCATCACTTTATTTTGAGATTGTGAAATGTCAGAATAATAGTAGAGAGAATGATTTACTTAATCTTTTATTTATTTCATCACATTCCCAGTGGGTCAGAAGTTTACATGCACTCAATTAGTTTTTGGTAGCATTTCCTTTAAATTGTTTAACTTGTATCAAACATTTTGGGTAGGCTTCCACAAGCTGGGTGAATTTTGGCCAATTCCTCCTGACAGAGCTGGTGTGACCGAGTCAGGTTTGTAGGCCTCCTTGCTCGCACACGCTTTTCAGTTCCGCCAACAAATTTTCTGTAGGACTTAGGTCAGGGCTTTGTGATGGCCACTCCAATACCCAACCTTTGTTGTCCTTAAGCCATTTTTCCACAGCTTTGGAAGTATGCTTGGGGTATATAAACGGGTTGGAGCGAGCGGTCGCATTCGCACTTCGGTCCGCAGGTAGTATTACTTTTCATTACTTTTCATTACATTTCATTATAGTACAACGGTTTGATTTGTCTAATCTTAGCAATTTCTTCTTAGCTAGCTACATAGCCGTCTTTGTATCAAAGATAATTGCGTAATTATCGTATTTCGTCGTCCTAACGTAGTCTACTGCCCAGCAGCTAGCCACATAGCTAACGTCCACCGTATAGCAGCACTGTAGAAACTATTACACTCAACTGAACGACTTGATTAGTGTAGTGTTAGCTAGCTACATAGTTGTCTTTGCTGTCTTCGTATCCAAGATAATTGTGTAGTTTAGAGTGTGTAGTCTTAGAGTGATTATCTTAATTTACCGAGGTTAGCTAGCCAGCTATTTGTCGTCCTTAACGTAGGAGACACTGCTAGCTAGCTAACAGCTAACAGCTAACAGCTAGCCAACGTCTACCGAATATAACTTCTGCACTCAACAACCCGGTCGCATTCCGCTTCGCTCCACAGGTAGTATCACATTTTCATTTCATTTCATTACAGCACAGCGGTTTGATTTGTTTGACCGTAGCTAGCTACATAGCTAGCTACATAGCAGTCTTTGTATCAAAGATAATTGTGTAGTCTAGAGCGATTTTCTAGGTTAGCTAGCCAGCTATTGTCGTTCTTTTAACGCAACGTAACGTAATCAACACTGCTAGCTAGCCAGCTAGCCCCCGAATAGCTGCACTGTAGAAACTATTGCACTCAACGGAACGACTTGATTAGTGTAGTGTCAACAACGCAGCCACTGCCAGCTAGCCTACTTCAGCAGTACTGTATCATTTTAATCATTTTAGTCAATAAGATTGTTGCTACGTAAGCTTAACTTTCTGAACATTCGAGACGTGTAGTCCACTTGTCATTCTAATCTCCTTGCATTAGCGTAGCCTCTTCTGCAGCCTGTCAACTATGTGTCTGTCTATCCCTGTTCTCTCCTCTCTGCACAGACCATACAAACGCTCCACACCGCGTGGCCGCGACCACCCTAATCTGGTGGTCCCAGCGCGCACGACCCACGTGGAGTTCCAGGTCTCCGGTAGCCTCTGGAACTGCCGATCTGCGGCCAACAAGGCAGAGTTCATCTCAGCCTATGCCTCCCACCAGTCCCTCGACTTCTTGGCACTGACGGAAACATGGATCACCACAGATAACACTGCTACTCCTACTGCTCTCTCCTCGTCCGCCCACGTGTTCTCGCACACCCCGAGAGCTTCTGGTCAGCGGGGGTGGTGGTGGCACCGGGATCCTCATCTCTCCCAAGTGGTCATTCTCTCTTTCTCCCCTTACCCATCTGTCTATCGCCTCCTTTGAATTCCATGCTGTCACAGTTACCAGCCCTTTCAAGCTTAACATCCTTATCATTTATCGCCCTCCAGGTTCCCTCGGAGAGTTCATCAATGAGCTTGATGCCTTGATAAGCTCCTTTCCTGAGGACGGCTCACCTCTCACAGTTCTGGGCGACTTTAACCTCCCCACGTCTACCTTTGACTCATTCCTCTCTGCCTCCTTCTTTCCACTCCTCTCCTCTTTTGACCTCACCCTCTCACCTTCCCCCCCTACTCACAAGGCAGGCAATACGCTCAACCTCATCTTTACTAGATGCTGTTCTTCCACTAACCTCATTGCAACTCCCCTCCAAGTCTCCGACCACTACCTTGTATCCTTTTCCCTCTCGCTCTCATCCAACACTTCCCACACTGCCCCTACTCGGATGGTATCGCGCTGTCCCAACCCTCGCTCTCTCTCCCCCGCTACTCTCTCCTCTTCCATCCTATCATCTCTTCCCTCTGCTCAAACCTTCTCCAACCTATCTCCTGATTCTGCCTCCTCAACCCTCCTCTCCTCCCTTTCTGCATCCTTTGACTCTCTATGTCCCCTATCCTCCAGGCCGGCTCGGTCCTCCCCTCCCGCTCCGTGGCTCGACGACTCATTGCGAGCTCACAGAACAGGGCTCCGGGCAGCCGAGCGGAAATGGAGGAAAACTCGCCTCCCTGCGGACCTGGCATCCTTTCACTCCCTCCTCTCTACATTTTCCTCCTCTGTCTCTGCTGCTAAAGCCACTTTCTACCACTCTAAATTCCAAGCATCTGCCTCTAACCCTAGGAAGCTCTTTGCCACCTTCTCCTCCCTCCTGAATCCCCCCCCCTCCTCCCTCTCTGCAGATGACTTCGTCAACCATTTTGAAAAGAAGGTCGACGACATCCGATCCTCGTTTGCTAAGTCAAACGACACTGCTGGTTCTGCTCACACTGCCCTACCCTGTGCTCTGACCTCTTTCTCCCCTCTCTCTCCAGATGAAATCTCGCGTCTTGTGACGGCCGGCCGCCCAACAACCTGCCCGCTTGACCCTATCCCCTCCTCTCTTCTCCAGACCATTTCCGGAGACCTTCTCCCTTACCTCACCTCGCTCATCAACTCATCCCTGACCGCTGGCTACGTCCCTTCCGTCTTCAAGAGAGCGAGAGTTGCACCCCTTCTGAAAAAACCTACACTCGATCCCTCCGATGTCAACAACTACAGACCAGTATCCCTTCTTTCTTTTCTCTCCAAAACTCTTGAGCGTGCCGTCCTTGGCCAGCTCTACCGCTATCTCTCTCAGAATGACCTTCTTGATCCAAATCAGTCAGGTTTCAAGACTAGTCATTCAACTGAGACTGCTCTTCTCTGCATCACGGAGGCGCTCCGCACTGCTAAAGCTAACTCTCTCTCCTCTGCTCTCATCCTTCTAGACCTATCGGCTGCCTTCGATACTGTGAACCATCAGATCCTCCTCTCCACCCTCTCCGAGTTGGGCATCTCCGGCGCGGCCCACGCTTGGATTGCGTCCTACCTGACAGGTCGCTCCTACCAGGTGGCGTGGCGAGAATCTGTCTCCTCACCACGCGCTCTCACCACTGGTGTCCCCAGGGCTCTGTTCTAGGCCCTCTCCTATTCTCGCTATACACCAAGTCACTTGGCTCTGTCATAATCTCACATGGTCTCTCCTATCATTGCTATGCAGATGACACACAATTAATCTTCTCCTTTCCCCCTTCTGATGACCAGGTGGCGAATCGCATCTCTGCATGTCTGGCAGACATATCAGTGTGGATGACGGATCACCACCTCAAGCTGAACCTCGGCAAGACGGAGCTCCTCTTCCTCCCGGGGAAGGACTGCCCGTTCCATGATCTCGCCATCACGGTTGACAACTCCATTGTGTCCTTCTCCCAGAGCGCTAAGAACCTTGGCGTGATCCTGGACAACACCCTGTCGTTCTCAACTAACATCAAGGCGGTGGCCCGTTCCTGTAGGTTCATGCTCTACAACATCCGCAGAGTACGACCCTGCCTCACACAGGAAGCGGCGCAGGTCCTAATCCAGGCACTTGTCATCTCCCGTCTGGATTACTGCAACTCGCTGTTGGCTGGGCTCCCTGCCTGTGCCATTAAACCCCTACAACTCATCCAGAATGCCGCAGCCCGTCTGGTGTTCAACCTTCCCAAGTTCTCTCACGTCACTCCGCTCCTCCGCTCTCTCCACTGGCTTCCAGTTGAAGCTCGCATCCGCTACAAGACCATGATGCTTGCCTACGGAGCTGTGAGGGGAACGGCACCTCAGTACCTCCAGGCTCTGATCAGGCCCTACACCCAAACAAGGGCACTGCGTTCATCCACCTCTGGCCTGCTCGCCTCCCTACCACTGAGGAAGTACAGTTCCCGCTCAGCCCAGTCAAAACTGTTCGCTGCTCTGGCCCCCCAATGGTGGAACAAACTCCCTCACGATGCCAGGACAGCGGAGTCAATCACCACCTTCCGGAGACACCTGAAACCCCACCTCTTTAAGGAATACCTAGGATAGGATAAGTAATCCTTCTCACCCCCCCTAAAAGATTTAGATGCACTATTGTAAAGTGGCTGTTCCACTGGATGTCATAAGGTGAATGCACCAATTTGTAAGTCGCTCTGGATAAGAGCGTCTGCTAAATGACTTAAATGTAAATGTAAATGTAAATGTCATTGTCCATTTGGAAGACCCATTTGCGACAAAGCCTTCCTGACTGATGTCGTGAGATGTTGCTTCAATATATCCACATACTTTTCCTGCCTCATGATGCCATCTAGTTTGTGAAGTGCACCAGTCCATCCTACAGCAAATCAACCCCACAACATGATGCTGCCACCCCCGTGCTTCACGGTTGGGACGGGGTTCTTCGGCTTGCAAGCATCCCCCTTTTTCCTTCAAGGACAATGATGGTCATTATGGCCAAACAGTTCTATTTTTGTTTCATCAGACCAAAGGACATTTCTCTCCTTCCTGAGTCTCCTTCCTGAGTGGTTTGACGGCTGCGCTGTCCCATTGTGTTTATACCTGTGTACTATTGTTTGTACAGATGAATGTGGTACCTTCAGGCATTTGGAAATTGCTCCCACGGAGGAACCAGACTTGTGGAGGTCTACAATTTGTTTCTGAGGTATTCTGAGGCTGATTTCTTTTGATTTTTCCCATCATGTTGACTCAAATGATGTCACTTAGCATATCAGAAGCTTCTAAAGTCATGGTATAATTTTCTAGAATTTTCCAAGCTGTTTAAAGGCACAGTCAACTTAGTGTAAACTTCTGACCCACTGAAATATAAGTGAAATAACAATGTCTAACAATTTTTGTAAAAATTACTTGTCATGCACACAGTAGATGTCCTAACCGACTTGCCAAAACTATAGTTTGTTAACAAGAAATGTATGGATTGGTTGAAAAAAAACAGTTTTAATGACTCCAACCTAAGTGTATGTAAACTTCCGACTTCAATTGTATGATGGTGTGTATAGACAGTATTTACTGTATAATAATGGAAAGGTGTACAGCAGTAGTTATATAGAATAATCCATGACTAGAATACAGTATATTCATATAAAGTGGGCAAAACAGTATGTAAACATTGTTAAAGTGACTAGTGTCCCATTATTAAAGTGACCACTGTTCAATAACTCTATGCACATAGAGCAGCAGACTCTAAGGTGTACAGTAGATTACCGGATGGTAGCCGGCTAGTAACTGTGGATTACTGAAGAAAACGCGCAAATAAAACAGAGGTTTTTGGATATAAAGAGACTATCGAACAAAAGGAACATTTATTGAGTAAATGAAATGTCTTCTGAGTGCCACCATATGAAGATCATCAAAGGTAAGGGATTCATTTTCTCTCTATTTCTGACTTGTGTAAGTCTTCTACTTGGCTGGTTACTGTTTGTAATGATTTTTCTACTGGGCTATGTTCTCAAGTAATCTATGCTTTCGCCCTAAAGCATGTTTGACATCTGACACCGTGGTTGGATTCACAAGAAGTTAATCTGTAAAATATTGAATTGAATTGTAGTTGATGAGGAGCATTCTTACATAGAGTGGGGCAAAAAGGTATTTAGTCAGCCACCAATTGTGCAAGTTCTCCCACTTAAAAAGATGAGAGAGGCCTGTAATTTTCATCATAGGTACACTTCGACTATGACAGACAAAATGAGAGAAAAAAAATCCATAAAATCACATTGTAGGATTTGTAATGAATTTATTTGCAAATTATGGTGAAAAATAAGTATTTGGTCACCTACAAACAAGCAAGATTTCTGGCTCTCACAGACCTGTAACTTCTTCTTTAAGAGTCTCCTCTGTCCTCCACTCGTTACCTGTATTAATGGCACCTGTTTGAACTTGTTATCAGTATAAAATACACCTGTCCACAACCTCAAACAGTCACACTCCAAACTCCACTATGGCCAAGACCAAAGAGCTGTCAAAGGACACCAGAAACAAAATTGTAAACCTGCACCAGGCTGGGAAGACTGACTCTGCAATAGGTAAGCAGCTTGGTTTGAAGAAATTGCTTACCTTTGATGATCTTTGGATGTTTTCACTCACGATACTCCCAGTTACACAATAAATGTTCCTTTTGTTCCATAAAGATTATTTTATATCCAAAATATCTCCTTTTGTTTAGCGCGTTATGTTCAGACATCCACAGGCTCGAGCGGTCACGACAACGCAGACGAAAATTCTAAATAGTATCCGTAATGTCCACAGAAACATGTCAAACGTTTTTTTATAATCAATCCTCAGGTTGTTTTTAAAATATATAATCGATAATATATCACCTGGCACTGTCTCATTTTCAGTAGGAGAGGGAGAGTCAAACAAAGGATCCAGGTCACAGAAGTTACATTTTTGCTTGAATTTCTGGTGAGTGACCGGCGATCTAATATCCAAAAGATATTTTCGGCTGTAGGTAATAATCCAAGAAACGTTCTCAGCAAATATTGTAAAAAATAACACTAAAATTCTACAAAGTTGACTAGGAGCTATAAACAGGGCGAGCGTGTCTCTCGGCACCATCTTGCGGGTCAACACCTGAGGCTACATTTATATTGGTACAGTAAATACAGTATGTGAATACGAGACTGTTGGACCTATTATCCATTAATGTAAATACAATATGGAAGGAAATACGAGTCCATATGAAAACAATACTTCAGTCTCATTTCATTTACACATCCATGTTTCACCCCACCAACAAAAACCAGCAATGCTTGCATGGTATGATCTCATGTTTATTTTAGACATGACCTTTCCATGGTATTAGAATACTAATTTTCCTACACTGATGCCCTTATCTCATTTGAAATAATGACTTGCATTCCTGTGCTGCATTCAAAATGGCTTCCTATCCCCTATATAGTGCACTACTTTTGACCAGGGCCAATAAGGCTCTGTTTAAAAGTAGTGCACCATATGGGATGTATCCTTCTGTGACATTTAACTAATTTATCACTCAGTCATTTACAGAGAGAGGGCCCTAATATGTTAACTTATGCCCTCTACCAAGGGTACGTAGATGTCATTAACCTTTACAATGTAACTACAGGTCTGCATTGCAATTATGGCAAGCTAGTGAGTTGGTTTTTATCAATTCTGTATTTTATTCACCACTGTATCTGGAAAAGATTGGGACAGTCAACCATTTGTATCCTTTTTTATCCCCAAAATATTAAGTGAGAATTAACTGTATCTCTTGCCAGCACTGCAAAATAAGTTGACTAAAGGGAACAGCAATGTCTCTCCAGCCATCTTCACTAAAAAGTAATATTCAGTTCGATAATTATATTTCCTTCTATCTATTCATAAGGATACATGCATAACAGCATAAGACAAAAAAATGGTGAGAATGTTAACCGGTGTCAAATCTAAAAGGTGTCTTGGGAACACGGCCAAAGCCACCCACCTAGGGACTTTAAATTCATGCCGAATTCCTTCATAGCTTATTCACTATTTGCCCATAGAAATGAACAGATCATCGATGCTAATAGTGGGGAGATTGAAGTTGAACAGAAAAGCAAATAAAGTGACAGAGTGCTGATATAAACAGAAAAGATCACACGGAAGAAGGGAGGGGGAGGTAGAGCAGAGGGGAGAAGAGAGGGAGAGGGAGCAAGGGAAGAAGGGAGGGGGAGGTAGAGCAGAGGGGAGAAGAGAGGGAGAGGGAGCAAGGGAAGAAGGGAGGGGGAGGTAGAGCAGAGGGGAGAAGAGAGAGAGAGGGAGCAAGGGAAGAAGGGAGGGGAGGTAGAGCAGAGGGGAGAAGAGAGGGAGAGGGAGCAAGGGAAGAAGGGAGGGGAAGTAGAGCAGAGGGGAGAAGAGAGTGGGAGATGGAGCAAGGGAAGAAGGGAGGGGAGGTCGAGCAGAGGGGAGAAGAGAGGGAGAGGGAGCAAGGGAAGAAGGGAGGGGGAGGTAGAGCAGAGGGGAGAAGAGAGGAGGGAGCAAGGGAAGCAAGGGAAGAGAAGGGGAGGAGGTAGAGCAGAGGGGAGAAGAGAGGGAGAGGGAGCAAGGGAAGAAGGGGGGGGGGGTAGAGCAGAGGGGAGAAGAGAGGGAGAGGGAGCAAGGGAAGAAGGGAGGGGGAGGTAGAGCAGAGGGGAGAAGAGAGGGAGAGGGAGCAAGGGAAGAAGGGAGGGGGAGGTAGAGCAGAGGGGAGAAGAGAGGGAGAGGGAGCAAGGGAAGAAGGGAGGGGAAGTAGAGCAGAGGGGAGAAGAGAGTGGGAGATGGAGCAAGGGAAGAAGGGAGGGGAGGTCGAGCAGAGGGGAGAAGAGAGGGAGAGGGAGCAAGGGAAGAAGGGAGAAGAGAGGGAGAGGGAGCAAGGGAAGAAGGGAGGGGGAGGTAGAGCAGAGGGGAGAAGAGAGGGAGAGGGAGCAAGGGAAGAAGGGAGGGGAAGTAGAGCAGAGGGGAGAAGAGAGTGGGAGATGGAGCAAGGGAAGAAGGGAGGGGAGGTTGAGCAGAGGGGAGAAGAGAGGGAGAGGGAGCAAGGGAAGAAGGGAGGGGGAGGTAGAGCAGAGGGGAGAAGAGAGGGAGAGGGAGCAAGGGAAGAAGGGAGGGGAAGTAGAGCAGAGGGGAGAAGAGAGTGGGAGATGGAGCAAGGGAAGAAGGGAGGGGAGGTCGAGCAGAGGGGAGAAGAGAGGGAGAGGGAGCAAGGGAAGAAGGGAGGGGAGGTAGAGCAGAGGGGAGAAGAGAGGGAGAGGGAGCAAGGGAAGAAGGGAGGGGGAGGTAGAGCAGAGGGGAGAAGAGAGAGAGAGAGAGAGAGGGAGCAAGGGAAGAAGGGAGGGGAGGTAGAGCAGAGGGGAGAAGAGAGGGAGAGGGAGCAAGGGAAGAAGGGAGGGGGAGGTAGAGCAGAGGGGAGAAGAGAGGGAGAGGGAGCAAGGGAAGAAGGGAGGGGGAGGTAGAGCAGAGGGGAGAAGAGAGGGAGAGGGAGCAAGGGAAGAAGGGAGGGGAGGTAGAGCAGAGGGGAGAGGGAGAGGGAACAAGGGAAGAAGGGAGGGGGAGGTAGAGCAGAGGGGGAAGAGAGGGAGAGGGAGAGAGGGAGAAGGGAAGAAGGGAGGAGGTAGAGCAGAGGGGAGAAGAGAGGGAGAGGGAGCAAGGGAAGAAGGGAGGGGGCAGGTAGAGCAGAGGGGAGAAGAGAGGGAGAGGGAGCAAGGGAAGAAGGGAGGGGGAGGTAGAGCAGAGGGGAGAAGAGAGGGAGAGGGAACAAGCAAGGAAAGAAGGGGGGTAGAGCAGAGGGGAGGAGAAGAGAGGGAGAGGGAGCAAGGGAAGAAGGGAGGGGGATGGTAGAGCAGAGGGGAGAAGAGAGGGAGAGGGAGCAAGGAGAAGAGAGGGGAGGTAGCAAGGGAAGAAGGGAGGGGGGGTAGAGCAGAGGGGAGAAGAGAGAGAGGGGGAGAGAGGGAGCAAGGGAAGAAGTGAGGGGGAGGTAGAGCAGAGGGGAAAAGAGAGAGAGAGAGGGAGGGAGCAAGGGAAGAAGGGAGGGCGAGGTAGAGCAGAGGGGAGAGAGAGGGAGAGGGAGAAGGGAAGAAGGGTAGGGGGGAGCAAGGGAGAGAGGGAGGGGGAGGTAGAGCAGAGGGAGAAGAGAGGGAGAAGGGAGCAAGGGAAGAAGGGAGGGGAGGGAGGTAGAGCAGAGGGGAGAAGAGAGAGGGGAGCAAGGGAAGAAGGGAGGGGGAGGTAGAGCAGAGGGGAGAAGAGAGAGAGAGGGAGCAAGGGAAGAAGGGAGGGCGAGGTAGAGCAGAGGGGAGAAGAGAGGGAGAGGGAGCAAGGGAAGAAGGGAGGGGGAGGTAGAGCAGAGGGGAGAAGAGAGGGAGAAGGGAGCAAGGGAAGAAGGGAGGGGGAGGTAGAGCAGAGGGGGGAAGAGAGAGAGGGAGGGAGCAAGGGAAGAAGGGAGGGGGAGGTAGAGCAGAGGGGAGAAGAGAGGGAGAGGGAGCAAGGGAAGAAGGGAGGGGGAGGTAGAGCAGAGGGGAGAAGAGAGGGAGAGGGAGCAAGGGAAGAAGGGAGGGGGAGGTAGAGCAGAGGGGAGAAGAGAGGGGAGGGAGCAAGGGAAGAAGGGAGAGGGAGGAAGAGCAGAGGTGAGAAGAGAGGGAGAGGGAACAAGGGAAGGAGGGAGGGGGAGGAAGAGCAGAGGGGAGAAGAGAGAGAGAGGGAGCAACGGAAGGAGGGTGAGGGTGTGTGAAAAGGGGAAAGGGGAGATTGAGTGAGTGGTCTCTGTCAAATAACAAATAGCAGCAGCATCAGAAGAGACATTGATCAAGGCTAATAAACAGAATGAATCAACCCCCCCCCACCCCCACTACTCAAAAAAATAAGTTCGAAAAAAGGATGCAAGCTATTCTATAGGTTTGGGGATAAATCAAATAGAGAGAGATGGAGAGAGATAGAGAGAGAGGGCAAAAGAGAGGGAGAGAGTGTGTGTGTGTGAGAGAGCGATAGGGGATGGGAGAGAGAGAGAGGGGGGAGCTGTGTTGGGCGGTATCATCAATCTCCTGGTGCTAGAGATCTGAGACCAGCGTTAAGGTTTTCTCCTCTCAGTATATCACCAGGGAAATCTATCTAGCTAATGATGCCACATGAGGATGAAAGCAATGTGCCTGAAGACGAAAACCAGTGTTTCACCCAAACAGAAGAGAATGTCGACATTAAAGCAATATCACAAAATGCATCATGATGAATCGTCACTCTAAATGAAACATTGATAAGTTGCATAACAAGATGTAATACAGGTGTTGGTATTATTATCCTCTTTGAACAGAGTAGCCTATATTCCCTAGAGAAATACTACTAATACGGGAGGCCATCTAAGCAAAATGAAGATGTTATGAATATGGCGATTTGATCTATGAGGTCAATCAAAATCAATTTCCCCTTGTCATACAACCCAAACATGCCTCTGGTCATTGAGAGGGATTTTTTTGTTTTGATTTGACCATAATCCTACAGTGCACTGTTAGTGATAGAAACAGCGTGTCACGGTCAGAAAAATTGCATATAAGAAGGAAAATTCCTATGCCTCCCAAATGGTACCCTATCCCCTACATAGGGCAATAGTTGACCAGATCCCTAAGGGCCCTGGTCACAATGTGGTGCACTATATAGGGAATAGGGTCATTTGGGAAACCGCTATAGCCTCCTCTCACTTACTATCTTTTTTATGCTTGACATAAATGTATGGATATTTCAGGGAGCTGCGTGTCCTTGGTCCATACAGCACAGGAGTGTACTGTATTAATTCAGTGGCTGAAGGAAAGGCCTGATCAAGACAGATGTGAAAGACCAAAGACTCTCTGAGAGACAAACCAAGAAGTTCAATCAGAGATCTCTATATAATGTCGAAATGTCTCCACCCTAACAATGGGAGACGTTGTCCCAATGGCGGGAAGACAGGCGATGAGCTTAGGTCCAAAATATTTAGGATAATTTTGGAAATATTTTGAGTGAAACCTCTCTCTTCCCCGCTTCCTCTCTGCTTCAATATAAACCATCATCTTCTTTACCTAAAGGAACAAATGACATATGGCTGCCACTGAAACATGACCTTTACTTTATGAAGCATAGTGGTTGAGCTGACATGGACAAGATCAGCACTCCTGCTCTAAAACTAAAACTAAATGAAAAGTGCCTTTAGATAGTATTCACATCACACCCTTTGACGTTTTACACATTTTGTTGTGTTATAGCCTTATTTAAACAAGCAAAAAATTCTGTCACTGGTCTACACACAATGTCAAGAGGAAATATATATATATATATTTTTACAAATGAATGAAAAATAAATATCTGAAATGTCGTGAGTCAATAAGTATTCAACCCCTTTGTTATGGCGAGCCTAAATAAGCTCAAGAGAGCAAATGTGCTTAACAAGTCACATAATACGTTGCATGGACTCACTGTGTGCAATAATAGTGTTTAACATTATTTTTGAATGACTCATCTCTGTACCACACATATACACTTATCTTTATAGTCCCTCAGGTAAGAAGTGCATTTCAAACACGGCTTTAACTACAAAGACCAGAGAGGAGGGAAACCGCCCAGGGATTTCACCATGAGGCCAATGATGGCTGTGATAGGAGAAAACTGAGGATGGATCAACAACATTGTAGTTACTCCACGATACTAACTTAATTGACAGAAGGAAAAGGAAGCCTGAACAGAATAAAAATATTCCAAAACATGCATCCTGTTTCCAACAAGGCACTAAAGAAATACTGCAAAAAATGTGGCAAAGCAATTCACTTTTTGTTTGGGGCAAATCTGATACAACACATTACTGAGTACCACTCTCCATATTTTCAAGCATAGTGCTGGCTGCATCAGTTTATGGGTATGGGTTTATGGGCAAAATCCAAGAGGAAAACCTGGTTCAGTCTGCTTTCCACCAGATACTGGAAGATTAATTAATCTTTCAGCAGGACAATAACCTTAAACTCAAGGCCAAAGAGCTAAACTGACCAAGACGTACTTCCAACAACAACACATAAAACCCAAAATAATTATGCCCCAAAACAATGAAAATTTCTCTCAACCAGTGGCATTTTTAGGTGAACGTTGATGCTGCCCTGTGATAAGCAGTGCCCACTTTGTCAATGGCAGGGGCGCTAAATCATTTGCTTGTCCAATCCCAGCGCTCCTCTGTGGGGTGCTGTTGGAGAGACGCATCGATGTGGTGCTCCACCAACGTTCCGTCAGAAAAGAATGAACATAAATCATGTAGTAAATATAGGATATGGTAGAAAGAGCATGTGGCCTTTTCTGTAGCCTACAGGCTGGAGATAAAATGGGTGATGTAATGAGATGGACACTTTTTTATATCATGCAGGTTTCTCCAATCAAATAGCTTAAGCTAAATGGTGCCCAATCCCCCCAAAACGTCCTGTCATGTTAACAAACAACATATCCTAAAAAAAAGGACAGGTCAAAGTAAAATGGACAATATGCAATGGACAGTCACAGCTGTTGTCCCGGAGTTTCTCCCCATTGTCATGATCAGTGGTTTCTAGTTTATATCTGTCAATTCTTAATAAGCTGATCATAGCGTAAAAGAAAACACTTCTGCGTTTTCCGCTGTGTAAACACATTGCAAATAGGCTCACGATAAAGTTGGAGAGGTGATATTCATAGCATAAATAGCCAAATTGATTAGTCACAGGATTCAGGACTAATAAAGCCAATGCAACATCCTGTTTTACAAATGGTGGGGCTATCACATGGATGAGCATTCATAAAATCCCTTTGAGTGCCGACAAGGTCGGCAACATCCCAGTAAGCATGAGCCAACATCTTTTGGATGTCTTTTTTTGGTCTTGTCCAGAGCGGATGTCTTTTTCTTGTCTTGTCCAGAGCGGATGTCTTTTTCTTGTCTTGTCCAGAGCGGATGTCTTTTTTTTGTCTTGTCCAGAGCGGATGTCTTTTTTTGGTCTTGTCCAGAGCGGATGTCTTTTTCTTGTCTTGTCCAGAGCGGATGTCTTTTTTTGGTCTTGTCCAGAGCGGATGTCTTTTTTTTGTCTTGTCCAGAGCAGATGTCTTTTTTTGGTCTTGTCCAGAGCGGATGTCTTTTTTTTGTCTTGTCCAGATTGGATGTCTTTTTTTGGTCTTGTCCAAAGCGGATGTCTTTTTTTGGTCTTGTCCAGATCGATGTCTTTTTTTGGTGTTTTACAAATGGTAGGCTTACCACATAGATGAGCGTTCATAAAAGAACATTTCAGGCAACACTGTAGGCTACTCCTCAGAAAGCAAGGACTGACCCCGATGCCTTTTGGATGTCTTTTTTTGGTGCAGTCCAGACCGGTTCTTGATTTCCACATCCACGGACATTGGTTTTTGGTCCGGTCTGGACCTGCCTTGATTTAGCCCAAACATAGACGTCTATAAATGACATATTTTCAACTTTCATTCAGAACCAAAAATGAGCCTGATTTCAATGTCTGGAAAATATACCTTTTCAACATCCTGGAAAATATGTATTTTAAACTTACCAAAAATCGTATGTTCACGTTTCATTCAGAACCTACATTGAACCTAACTTCAACATCTGGAAAATACGTATTTGAAGCATCTTTTCAACGTCACTGCTTACTGGGACTATTCTGGTTTTGCGGGAGCAGCATTTTTTGGTCTCTCCTATGCAGAACGGCAAGGACATGCCCTGCATGCAATTGTTAAATCACTCCATATTTCTGTTGGCAAAATGTGTTAATATACATGATCCAGGGATCCAGTGTTTTTTTTAAGTGATCAAAGAATAATACATTGCCTTGCAAATGTATTGACCCCCCCTTGGCATTTTTCCTATTTTGTTGCATTACAACCTGTAATTTAAATAGAATGTTATTTGTGTTTCATGTAATGGACATACACAGAATAGGCCAAATTGATGAAGTTAAAATGAATACAAAATAAAAATGGAAAAGTGGTGTGTGCATATTTAATTCCAAATTACAACATTTTCAGACAAGATAGAACTGCCAAGGGGGGCGGTGTTGCAATCTACTGCAAAGATAGCCTGCAGAGTTCTGTCCTACTATCCAGGTCTGTACCCAAACAATTTGAACTTCTACTTTTAAAAATCCACCTCTCTAAAAACAAGTCTCTCACCGTTGCCGCCTGCTATATACCACCCTCTGTACCCAGCTGTGCTCTGGACACCATATGTGAACTGATTGCCCCCCATCTATCTTCAGAGCTCGTGCTGCTAGGCGACCTAAACTGGAACATGCTTAACACCCCAGCCATCCTACAATCTAAACTTGATACCCTCAATCTCACTCAAATTATCAATGAACCAACAGGTACCCTCCCATAGCCTTAAACACGGGCACCCTCATAGATATCATCCTAACCAACTTCCCCTCTAAATACACCTCTGCTGTCTTCAACCAAGATCTCAGCGATCACTGCCTCATTGCCTGCATCCGTAATGGGTCAGCGGTCAAACGACCTCCACTCATCACTGTAAAACGCTCCCTGAAACACTTCAGCGAGCAGGCCTTTCTAATCGACCTGGCCGGGGTATCCTGGAAGGATATTGATCTCATCCCGTCAGTAGAGGATGCCTGGATATTTTAAAAAAAAAAAAAGCCTTCCTAACCATCTTAAATAAACATGCCCCATTCAAGAAATTTAGAACCAGGAACAGATATAGCCCTTGGTTCTCCCCAGACCTGACTGCCCTTAACCAACACAAAAACATCCTATGGCGTTCTGCATTAGCATCGAACAGCCCCGTGATATGCAGCTGTTCAGGGAAGCTAGAAACCGTTATACACAGGCAGTTAGAAAAGCCAAGGCTAGCTTTTTCAAGCAGAAATTTGCTTCCTGCAACACTAACTCAAAAAGTTCTGGGACACTATAAAGTCCATGGAGAATAAGAACACCTCCTCCCAGCTGCCCACTGCACTGAAGATAGGAAACACTGTCACCACTGATAAATCCACCATAATTGAGAATTTCAATAAGCATTTTTCTACGGCTGGCCATGCTTTCCACTTGACTACTCCTACCCCGGTCAACAGCACTGCACCCCCAACAGCAACTCGCCCAAGCCTTCCCCATTTCTCCTTCTCCCAAATCCATTCAGCTGATGTTCTGAAATAGCTGAAAAATCTGGACCCCTACAAATCAGCCGGGCTAGACAATCTGGACCCTTTCTTTCTAAAATTATCTGCCGAAATTGTTGCCACCCCAATTACTAGCCTGTTCAACCTCTCTTTCGTGTCGTCTGAGATTCCCAAAGATTGGAAAGCAGCTGCGGTCATCCCCCTCTTCAAAGGGGGGGGACACTCTTGACCCAAACTGCTACAGACCTATATCTATCCTACCATGCCTTTCTAAGGTCTTCGAAAGCCAAGTCAACAAACAGATTACCGACCATTTCGAATCTCACCATACCTTCTCTGCTATGCAATCTGGTTTCAGAGCTGGTCATGGGTGCACCTCAGCCACGCTCAAGGTCCTAAACGATATCTTAACCGCCATCGATAAGAAACATTACTGGCATATATTATTATTATATTATTATTATATTATTATTATATATTATTACTGTGCAGCCGTATTCATTGATCTGGCCAAGGCTTTCGACTCTGTCAACCACCACATCCTCATCGGCAGACTCGACAGCCTTAGTTTCTCAAATGATTGCCTCGCCTGGTTCACCAACTACTTCTCTGATAGAGTTCAGTGTGTCAAATCGGAGGGTCTGCTGTCCGGACCTCTGGCATTCTCTATGGGGGTGCCACAGGGTTCAATTCTTGGACCGACTCTCTTCTCTGTATACATCAATGAGGTCGCTCTTGCTGCTGGTGAGTCCCTGATCCACCTCTACGCAGACGACACCATTCTGTATACTTCCGGCCCTTCTTTGGACACTGTGTTAACAACCCTCCAGGCAAGCTTCAATGCCATACAACTCTCCTTCCGTGGCCTCCAATTGCTCTTAAATCCAAGTAAAACTAAATGCATGCTCTTCAACCGATCGCTACCTGCACCTACCCGCCTGTCCAACATCACTACTCTGGACGGCTCTGACTTAGAATACGTGGACAACTACAAATACTTAGGTGTCTGGTTAGACTGCAAACTCTCCTTCCAGACCCATATGAAACATCTCCAATCCAAAGTTAAATCTAGAATTGGCTTCCTATTTCGCAACAAAGCATCCTTCACTCATGCTGCCAAACATACCCTTGTAAAACTGACCATCCTACCAATCCTCGACTTTGGCGATGTCATTTACAAAATAGCCTCCAATACCCTACTCAACAAATTGGATGCAGTCTATCACAGTGCAATCCGTTTTGTCACCAAAGCCCCATATACTACCCACCATTGCGACCTGTACGCTCTCGTTGGCTGGCCCTCGCTTCATACTCGTCGCCAAACCCACTGGCTCCATGTCATCTACAAGACCCTGCTAGGTAAAGTCCCCCTTATCTCAGCTCGCTGGTCACCATAGCATCTCCCACCTGTAGCACACGCTCCAGCAGGTATATCTCTCTAGTCACCCCCAAAACCAATTCTTTCTTTGGCCGCCTCTCCTTCCAGTTCTCTGCTGCCAATGACTGGAACGAACCACAAAAATCTCTGAAACTGGAAACACTTATCTCCCTCACTAGCTTTAAGCACCAACTGTCAGAGCATCTTACAGATTACTGCACCTGTACATAGCCCACCTATAATTTAGCCCAAACAACTACCTCTTTCCCAACTGTATTTAATTTATTTATTTATTTTGCTCCTTTGCACCCCATTATTTTTATTTCTACTTTGCACTTTCTTCCATTGCAAAACTACCATTCCAGTGTTTTACTTGCTATATTGTATTTACTTTGCCACCATGGCCTTTTTTGCCTTTACCTCCCTTCTCACCTAATTTGCTCACATTGTATATAGAGTTGTTTATACTGTATTATTGACTGTATGTTTGTTTTACTCCATGTGTCGTTGTATCTGTCGAACTGCTTTGCTTTATCTTGGCCAGGTCGCAATTGTAAATGAGAACTTGTTCTCAACTTGCCTACCCGGTTAAATAAAGGTGAAATAAAATAATTAAATAAAAATATGTATTCACCCCCTTTGCTATGAACATTTACATTTACATTTAAGTCATTTAGCAGACGCTCTTATCCAGAGCGACTTACAAATTGGTGCATACACCTTATGACATCCATGAAGCCCCTAAATAAGATTGGGTGCGTCCAATTACCTTCAGAAGTCACATAACTAGTTAAATAAAGTCCACCTGTGTGCAATCTAAGTGTCACATGATCTCACTATATATATATATATATATATATATATATATATATATATATATATATATATATATATATATATATATATATATACCTGTCCTGAAAGGCCCCAGAGTCTGCAACACCACTAAGCAAGGGGCACCACGAAGCAAGCGACACCATGAAGACCAAGGAGCTCTCGAAACAAGTCAGGGATAAAGTTGTGGAGAAGTACAGATCAGGGTTGGGTTATAAATAAATATCCTTTGAACATCCCACAGATCACCATTAAATCCATTATAAAAAAAATGAAAGAATATGGCACCACAACAAAACCAAAACTCACGAACCAGGCAAGGAGGGCATTAATCAGAGAGGCAACAAAGTGACCAAAGATAACCCTGAAGGAGCTGCAAAGCGCCACAGCGGAGATTGGAGTATCTGTCCATATGACCACTTTAAGCTGTACACTCCACAGAGCTGGGCTTTAAAGAAGAGTGTCCAGAAAAAAGCCATTGCTTAAAGAAAAAATAAGCAAACACTTTTGGTGTTCGCCAAAAGGCATGTGGGAGACTCCCCAAACATGAAAGAAGGTACTCTGGTTAGATGAGACAAAAATGTAGTATTTTGGTCATCAAGGAAAACACTATGACTGGCGCAAACCCAACACCTCTCATCACCCCGACGTCACCATCCATGATGCCTGCCACCATCCGGTGGCAGCATCATGCTGTGAGTATGTTTTTCATCAACAGGAACTGGGAAACTGGTCAGAATTCAAGGAATGATGGATGGCGCAAATACAGGGAAATTCTTGAAGGAAACCTGTTTCAGTCTTTGGGACTGGGACGGAGGTTCACCTTCCAGCAGGACAATGACCCTAAGCATACTGCTGAAGCAACACTTGAGTGCTTTAAAGGGAAACATTTAAATGTCTTGGAATGGCCTAGTCAAAGCCCAGACCTCAATCCAATTGAGAATCTGTGGTATGATTTAAACACATCCAACTTGAAGGAGCTGGAGCAGTTTTGCCTTGAAGAATGGACAAAAATCCCAGTGGCTAGATGTGCCAAGCGTATAGAGAGATAGGCATGTTGTGTAAATCAAACGATACAAACCCCCCAAAAATCTATTTTAATTCCGGGTTGTAAGGAAACAAAATAGGAAAAATGTCAAGGGGGTGAATACTTTCGCAAGCCACTGTAAAAACAGCACATACAATATATTGCATACCACCAGAGCAGTCACACAACCCCCTTCTGAACTTTTAATCACAAGGGCCCAAAAGGTATTTCCCTACATATTGGTTTTTGTAGGCGATCCATACGTATCCAATTTGAGGAAAAACCCAACAAAAGATTTTGTTTTCCTGCATATTGATCAAGAGAACAGAATGTAAACAGATCAATTTCATCATGACAGAGCATCAATTATGTCCATATCTCTCCACAGGTATACTCTCACTGGGCCTGGGGTTCTCTGCAGCCATTAGACACACACACGCACACACACAAAAAAAACACCACCAGCCCCACACACACATATAGGCACGCACAGACACACACAGCCAAGCCAGCCGTCATTACCATAATAACAACAGTAATGGCCTCATCTCAGAGGCAGATGGGAACAGGAGAGAGACACTTTGGAATATGTTGAATATGACATAGCCAGTTGTGTTGAAAATCAGGCAACTCACTTTGTAATGAACGTTCCTATGTTGAGGGGAATGGGTTAATTGGCTGCTAGACACTTTGAGAGATAGAGAGAGCGATTTTCTTCCTTTTCCTCATGTTTATTGGTAATTAACACTTACAAAAGTGATAAATAAGGCTGTAAGCTATGAGCTATAGGAGTGCAGAGCAGAGCTAAGGAGATGTTGTTCTCCTTTTGCTTTGACTCCTGGGGGATAAAACAAATCTAAATATATAAAGTATAAAAGCTGTGTATCTTTAGTGAAGTGAGAGGAATGGGTTTGTTTATGTGGTAGTGAACACTAACACAAACGTATACACAGCAGAGAGACACATGATAGTAAAATCAGAATTTGCTCTTCCACTTATGTTTGCGTGCCTATTTAAGTGGCAACTCTGACTTCTAGCTGTAGGATAATGATGTGATTGGCATTGATGCTCAACACCTGGAGAGTTGTATGAGAGATGAAATGATTCCGAATCTCCATCTCCTCTCCAGACCAATAAGAAATTTCCATTTTTGTAATTAAACAAATCTAACAGTCTGTGTCGGTGCACAAGCCTAATTCTAAACGTGTACATTACAGAATATTTTGCTGTGACATTAAGCATTGGAATAGCTTAATAGTATTGCTTTTAACTATAGCAGCGCGTCTGGTGCAAGAAGATGCATATTGCACTGTACCAACGGTATAGGTGCCAATGTTCTATACATTCTCTCCCTTGTGTCCCTTTGAAATCAATTGCCTACTATATGAGCAGTTCCTGTACAGGGGAAGACACCCTGAATGGTAGAGAGAAGATGCTAGATAAATTGAAGTTAATCTCATCCGTTCGTTTGTGAAAAGACGCTGTGTGCTGGAATTGCTGTCTTAATTACCCATAAAAACCAGCTCCTAAGCTCTCCCTGCGATATGCTGGTGATGCCCCATGGGACCTGGATATGTGAGGAAATAATGAAAATGGGATGTGTTGTAACCCCGGGATGAGGCACACAGGCACAGCAGGCAGGATCCATCTTAGCCTCACTGTAGCAAAGCAAATCTATATAATGTGTGTGTGTGGGGGTAGGGGCTGTGGGGGGCATTTGTGTGTGTGTGTGTGTGTGTGTGTGTGTGTGTGTGTGTGTGTGTGTGTGTGTGTGTGTGTGTGTGTGTGTGTGTGTGTGTGTGTGTGTGTGTAGTTCTATGTAGGAGAAACAAATGGATGCATTCCTTTTTCCAGAGAAAAATAAAAGGGAAAATCGGGATTAGCTGCATTTTACCCCTGAGTCATCAGGCTTCAATGGCATTACCAATCATTATGACATTCACAAATTGATTTAACCTGCCTTGTTGGCTGTTTAATGAGAGCTGGCTGATTGATGCCAAATAGCTAATTAAATCAAGCCATTGATTCTCCTCTTTTAAATGTTACACTTATTGCTATGGTGTCATTGAGTATTTCCTAGATACAGTTTAAACCCTTCAAATGGCTGTTTTTCCTCTTGAAACATGATAATTTATTCATAATGTTTCATTACACTGTCCGGGGGGGAGCAGGCAGCTGACTAGTGGTGGATTTTCAGCAGCCTGATGGTCTGGGGGTAGATGGAAGCAGGGAAGCAGGGAGAACAGGCCATGACTCGGGTGGCTGAGGTCCCTGATTATCTTCTTGGCCCTGGAGGGCAGGCAGTGTGCACCCAATGGTGCGTTCGGCTGAGTGTACCACCCTATGTAGCGCCATGCGGTCTAAGGCAATGGAGTTGCCGGGTGTATGAAGTAATGAAATAAGCAAACTGAGTAAGACGTTTTCTTTAAACACTAGAAAAAAACACTAGAAAAAGTATAAACCTGCAATGTCTTGTAGGAGCTCGAGACGAGGCGCCCTCCGTCGGCGGCATCTTAGCCAGCTTCTTTGTAATTGGTGTGATTGGCCAAAGATCTCTATTTTCTTGTTATCTTGCAATAGCACCAATTTCAATCGACCAAGTGCCAATCCTGCCAATCCAAACTCCCGGCGGTACTTGGTCAGATGATATTATAAAAAAGCTTTTTGACCACACACACCAGTGGTGGGTTCAGCATTGAATAACAGAGCATATATAGAAAAGGGTGGTGGATCTTTGATGTTTTGTGGCTATTTACCTTCCCCTGGTTCTGGGTCCCTTGTTAAGGTCAAAGGTGTCATGAACTTTACCCAGTACCGGGATATTTTTGCCAAAAACCTGGTGGCCTCTGCCAGGAGGCTGACACTTGACCACAAGTTGATGTTCCTCCAGCAAGACAATAACACTAAGAACTAATCAAAACCCAGAAATAAATGCTTAATTGACCACAAAATCAACATTTTGCACTGGCCATCTCAGTCTCCAGACTTGAACCTGTGGTTTGAATTGAAGAGGGCAGTCCATAAGAGACGGCGAAGGATTCCTCCCAACGTGTTCTCCAATCTCATTGAAACAGGCTCAGTGAAAACATGATGTCCTATCTTTTTTACATGTTTTTATTACTAGTTAAACAAAATCTCTTCCTCTGAGCAATTATATTAGTATAAAATAATATAATTCCTCAAAAATCTTTGTTTACATTATTGCTCGATATTGGTATTATTTTTTGTACACATTATTTTGTTGCTCATCTTTATCAAGGGTGACAATAATTATGAACCAGACTGTATACACAGCTCCATCTGTTAGCTAGCCACATGGCTTTGGCCCCACATCCTCCACCTTCCCCTCTCCGCTACCCAGTTCCTTTCCTCAGAGCTGGGCTTGGGAAGCCACAGTTTCCCTCAACCACCAAACTATGTGGACACAATACTTCTCCTCTTGTGCGGCTGAGAAGCTCAAGGATCTCTGGTGATTGAAGAGCTCATTGATGACTGCCAACTCTTGAAGAGGTATAATCTGGGCTACATCTGTCCACCTGGCAGGCTTTCATTTTCTGTGGGGATGGGGTGGATGAAAGCCGTGTGGTGAATGGTTTTGAAAATGTCTGACACCTTGCAACACCATGCTAGTGCTCTGATTCTCTAAACACGTTCTCCTTTCCGTTTCTCATCCTGTGAGTGTGAATTAAGAGCTCTTAGCTTGTGGAAAGAGAGAATAGGGCTTTTTCTTCATTTTTAACACATTCTCTCTATTCTGTACGGCAGGGGTGGGGGGTGGGGGGGGGGTGAATACTGACAATACTGAGCCTCATTATAAGCTTTTGTTGTTTGTTAGATTTTAATTTTTGTGCCTCCAACTCCGATACACACCTACCCACAGGCGTAAAACGCACACACACACACACAAAGTCATGCACGCACACACACAGACACGCACAGTACATAGGCAGATGCGGAACTGTCGGAATGCACCTCCTGTGAGAGTGTCAAATTGCTGACATGGCTGAGGGATCAGCATAAATGGAAATAAACATACCACAATACACTCTCTCTTTCTCTCTCTCACACACACACACACACACACACACACACACACACACACACACACACACACACACACACACACACACACACACACACACACACACACACACACACACACACACACACACACACACACACACACACACACACACACAAAACTATACACAGTATAATGATGTAGGGTGGCAGAGGATATCTGTTGACTAAAAGCTGCTCTCCAGGGTCATCAATGAGAACATTATGATGCTAGATAGTTAGTGGCTACTGACTGAGGTAAATTGTGTTGCTAACTAGCTGAATTTAAACTCCATTCTGCAGGGCTGTGACAATACCGGTATCGTAATATTTTTTCCATAGCAACAATTATAACAAGAAGCAGACCAAACTTTTGTTCTTTACAAACTACTGTATGTAAAATATTGTGTGCTATAGCTTGGAAAATAAATAAATGTGACTCTAGATAAAACAAAATTATGTTTGTTTCCAACATTAGGTCTGTTTCCCTAAAGAAGATAAATCTGCTTTGTGTTTTGTTTCCTTGCCACGATACTAACGAGTATCGCAATACTGGTATCATCTCCACGCTACTATTCTGTATGTTTTATAAGTTTTATACATGAGACTACCAAACAAACTAGCAAATTTAAAATTATTTTCTCTCAATGTGTTAGCCAAGTGTCATGTTAGATTTGTCTGCACAGAGGTAGATTGCCACTATGAGATTAAAGTGGTAAAAATTCTTACTTAGACTCAAATACTTACATTGATTGCTATATTAGCCAGCAAAGATCTTAGTTATTGTAACATCACCTCACATTCTAATTATCAATATCAAGACTATCATGACACTTTTCCATCTAATAAGAAAATGGTGGGTGCAAACTACTGTTTGTTTTCAAGATGAGAAACAGTGTTTGCTTGCTGAAATATATAATGCAAATGTAATCAATGTTTAAAAGGGGTGTTTTGGGTTTCAATTACTTTTTTTCAGCTGAGGAGAAGATTGGTACATCTGTGTCTCTAAATCGGAATGCATAAATGATTCAAACACCTGGGAGCCTTGTGGAGTGAAACCATAGGGATTCATTCAAATCAATACAGTATTAGAACACCTGGGAGCCTTGTGGAGTTAAACCATAGGGATTCATTCAAATCAATACAGTATTAGAACACCTGGGAGCCTTGTGGAGTTAAACCATAGGGATTCATTCAAATCAATACAGTATTAGAACACCTGGGAGCCTTGTGGAGTTAAACCATAGGGATTCATTCAAATCAATACAGTATTAGAACACCTGGGAGCCTTGTGGAGTTAAACCATAGGAATTCATTCAAATCAATACAATATTAGAACACCTGGGAGCCTTGTGGAGTTAAACCATAGAGATTCATTCAAATCAATACAATATTAGAACACCTGGGAGCCTTGTGGAGTTAAACCATAGGGATTCATTCAAATCAATACAGTATTAGAACACCCGGGAGCCTTGTGGTGTTAAACCATAGGGATTCATTCAAATCAATACAGTATTAGAACACCTGAGAGCCTTGTGGAGTGAAACCATAGGGATTCATTCAAATCAATACAGTATTAGAACACCTGGGAGCCTTGTGGAGTTAAACCATAGGGATTCGTTCAAATCAATACAGTATTAGAACGCCCGGGAGCCTTGTGGAGTTAAACCATAGGGATCCATTCAAATCAATACATTATTAGAACACCTGGGAGCCTTGTGGATTTAAACCATAGGGATTCATTCAAATCAATACAATATTAGAACATTGTCTTCCCATAGTCAAACAACCCTGGGTGCATATCCTTAAGAGTCTCAGAGCAGGAGCTCATGTAGGGTCCGTTTTTCTTACATCGAGAGATGGAACCTGATCCTAGATCTGCACTCCTACTCTGAGATGCTTTGTTAATACAAGCCCGGGGCTATTGTCCACTTCATATCACATTATTAGACTATTCAACAGGACATTAGCACTATAATTTACCTACTGCTCTGCTGCCCCATCCCTTTGGGCATTAGTATTCATATTCCAACCAGAGGAAATGTAGGGTATTTATCTCCATGGAAGAAGTATGGGTTCTATTCATGCCAGAGGAGGCATATTTAAGGTGTTCAGAAGTAGATCCCTGTGCACTAGCCGAAGCCCTGTATCCTTCCCCAAAGGCTCTATATTAACCTAATGCTGATAATTCCTGACTCCTGGAAGGAGAGAGGAGAGAAGACCAGTGTATTTGAATATTCCCCCTCCTTTCTTCCCTCACTCCCCCCTCCCATCCGAAGCCCTCCAGATATAATTGGCTCCCTCTCTCCCTCAATCCATCTTTCCCTCTCTCCTTTATCGAATATTTCATCACCTTGTAGTGCTGGCTGGAAAAATGGTGTAGCAGGGAGGCAAAATGGTGGTTGTGGTGTAATCAAACCTATTCTAATGACTCTGTGGATCAGGAACATTTATGTTGTTTTTTATTGCCCTGAGGCAGAGAGGGAACAGCTAATCAAGGTGCCTGGTGTTAGTACAGGCTTACTCTTAAAGGTGATAACTTCTACAGTAGTCTAGGGAACCACAATGAAAGCGCACTGTGCTGACTGACAAGAGTATTTGGCTAAGACCCTATCAATCTTTTCAAGGCACTAAGTTTTATGTAGAGTACAGTGAAACATACTGAGGTAGAGTATGAACATATAAACAAGAATCTATACGATCTAAGCTAATCACTCAATGATTCATGTCCCTCCCATTGAGAAGAAGCGTGTTCAAGTGATTTGTAGTTGTGTCCAGAATATAGTATAGTATTATATCAAATTGCATATATTATAGTATATCAAACAGCCTTGCCTTGCACATGTACATACATACAGTACCAGTCAAAAGTTTGGACACACCTACTCATTCAACGGTTTCTCTAACCAAAAAATGTGTTAAACAAATTTAGATTCTTCAAACTAATCAGCCTTTGCCTTGATGACAGCTTTGCACACTCTTGGCATTCTCTCAACCAGCTTCACCTGGAATGCTTTTCCAACAGTCTTCAAATAGTTCATACAGAAGCTGAGCAATTGGGTTGAGGTCGGGTGATTGTGGAGGCCAGGTCATCTGATGCAGCACTCCATCACTCTCCTTCTTGGTCAAATAGCCCTTACACAGCCTGGAGGTGTGTTGGGTCATTGTTCTGTTGAAAAACAAATGATAGTCCCACTAAGCGCAAACAAGATGAGATGGTGTATCGCTACAGAATGCTGTGGTAGCCATGCTGGTTAATAAGTGTGCCTTGAATTCTAAATAAATCACAGACAGTGTCACCAGCAAATCATCCCCACACCATCAAACCTCCTCCTCCATGCTTCACAGTGGGAACCACACATGCGGAGATCATCCGTTGGTCTACTCTGTGTTTCACAAAGACAGCGGTTGGAAGCAAAAATCTCAAATTTGGACTCATCAGACCAAAGAACAGATTTCCACCGGCCTAATGTTTCTTGGCCCAAGCAAGTCTCACTTTCTTATTGGTGTCCTTTAGTAGTGGTTTCTTTGCTGTAATTTGACCATGAAGGCCTGAGTCTCCTCTTATCAGTTGATGTTGAGCTTCAGATTGACTGACCTTCATGTCTTAAAGTAATGGACTGTCATTTCTCTTTGCATATTTGAGCTGTTCTTGCCATAATATGGACTTGGTCTTTTACCAAATAGGGCTATCTTCTGTATACCACCCCGACCTTGTCACAACACAACTGATTGGCTCAAACGCATTAAGAAGGAAATAAATTCCACAAATGAACTTTTAACAAGGCACACCTGTTCATTGAAATGCATTCCAGGTGACTACCGCATGAAGCTGGTTGAGAGAATGCCAAGAGTGTGTAAAGCTGTCATCAAGGCAAAGGGTGGCTACTGTTTGTTTAATACTTTTTTTGGTTACTACATGATTCCATAGTTTTGAAGTCTTCATTATTATTATACAATGTAGAAAAGGGTCAAAAAATAAAGACAAACCCTTGAATGAGTAGGTGTGTTCAAACTTTTGACTGGTACTACACCTCTCTATAATATGTATAAATGACTGTATGCATTTACTCAAACCTTAGAGGGGTCCCCGGCGCCAAAAAGTTTGAGAACCCCTGGTCTAGCGGTCATAACATTTGCCATTTCTACCCCAGGGCTGGGGGTAGAAGAGACCTAAATTAATCATGTAATTTCAGTTGGTAAGTGAGCTACTGTTTGACAGATGACAAAACAAGTGAGATGGAGCAATACAAATCAAAGTTTATTGGTTGCATACACAAAAGAAAGGGAAAGAAATCAGAACTGACTTATATTCTGTATGTAACGGCTGTCGTTGGTGGAAGAAGAGGAGGACCAAGGTGCAGCGTGGTATGTGTCCATATTTATTAAATGAACACGGAAATAACAAAACTAACAAAGAGAACGACCGAAAACAGTACTGGCTGGTGCAGACACACAACAGAAAACATAAAATAATCACCCACAAAACACAATAGAAAACAGGCTACCTAAATATGGTTCTCAATCAGGGACAACGATTGACAGCTGCCTCTGATTGAGAACCATACCAGGTCAAACACAGAAATAGCAAATCATAGAAAAACAAACATAGACAACCCACCCAACTCACGCCCTGACCATACTAAAACAAAGACATAACAAAAGAACTAAGGTCAGAACGTGACACTGTAATCTATTACAAAATATATAACTCTAAATTATGGCGAAAGAGTTACATGCATGTATAATACCGGTAAATACATTGTGTTGAAACTAAGACGAGAGTGAGTGTTAGTCAGAAGGAAGGATAGAGTACTGATGGAAAAGATAACTTCTATCTCCATAGATTAGATCATTTATACCCAGACGATGGCATTAACATTCAACAGACAAACCTACAGTATATCAAGGTGTAGGCTAGAGATACATTCTTATAATGAGATTTCCTTCCTAGCACAGAGCCAGCAGCGTATTTGCAAAGTAATCAAAAGTGGCATTTTGATGGGAATTAGCATATTATACTTCTTGGCCTAATTCTGTTAGTCATTTTGACATGCCATTGATCATTTAATAACATCAATATTAAGGACTTTCGAGAGCAGCTGGAAGGAAGTTAGTGCTAGATCACATCACGCTAATCAGATACAGAGCTGTGAGCCATAGCAGAATTATCTTATTCTGCTTTCACTGAGAGAAGCAACCATTGTGATGGGCAGAGTTTCAGACTTCACTCAAAATGTAAATTGACTTGACGGGTATCAGGACATTATCCTAAATAACAATTGAAAAACTGCCCTTTTGATAGACAATTCGAGAGGTTGGCACTAGAAGGTTCTTTTTGCAAAAAGATGATTCTGAGATAATTGGCTTTAAAGTTCTAAACCCTCATTGGTTTGAATGGTGAAAACAATTTTAATCGTGTATTATTTTGAACATGAATTGGGGGAATTTGGAGTACTTTCTAGGTCGAGAACATTGAACAGAACAAGGCTATGTCAAATAACAACATTTTGACAAAAATGCAGATAGAACCTCATTGTCCCAAACTCAAAAATATGCATGGCTTGACAATGATTGTCCTATACAGTGTGTTTTTTGTCATGGATAGGTCATTGTTTAAGTGTATGTGTTGGGGCATATGTAAAGTAATAGTTAGGGATGTCAGTAGGCCTAACAGCTGTTACTAAGAGCTATTGAGTTATTCTAACATATTCGGGGTAATTTGAAGAACAAGTTACTCGTTGACCACAATTGGACAAGTCTTCTATTAACATACGCGCAAAGGTGCAAAGAGAAAAGAACTGCAACAGTAAAAGGATAGATCACCTGGAAGGATAATCCTAACAGCTATTATGGTGACCAAATATTCACAAGCAAATGTATTTGCACAATTAGTTGAAGACTATAGTGCCCAATGTGATAGAAAAGGTGAAGTGAGCATAAGGCTCTACAGCGAGAAGCATGGAGCACACATGAAGGTAAGAGTAACATTATAGTAATTCTATTAGGAATATGTACTAGAAGCTGAACACTATTGGACATGTCAAGTACACGACAACAAGGTGCAAGGAGCATGGGGCTGTAAAAGGAGAATGATAGATTACACAGGAAGGTAATATCATATGGCCCTGTTTTGTCTGGTGGCTGGCTGCTATCAGTAGCTGCCAGTTTGATAATTGCTGCCCTGGCCCTGCAGTACTCTTTCACATCCTCCTGACAGGCCAATGCAAGCAACGGACAGTTGGAGAGAATGGAGTTGGCTGTTGGCTGCACTTCTGGGTCTAGTTGTAGGTCTGAGTCTAGCTACAAGGCTAACAGCTAATAGTCAGGTACCACAACCCAATCCAAGCTACAGATGACTGGGGAGAAGAGAGTTGGCTACAGGTCTGGGGCTAGGAGGCTACAAGGCTTAAGGTGACTAATAGTCAGCCAGCTAGCACAGCACAATCGATAACAGGGTGATGTAATGTGTACTTTGATGGTTTTGCAGAATTCCTGAGATATACTGTATGGGGTACACAGGAATCCATATTAGTTGAGGTATTGTTTATCATTATTGGAGTGAGAGGTAGTCATGTATTAGTGTGTATTAGTGTGAGCAAGCAAAGCGAGCCATATCATAAAACCAACTATATCTTTTTTCTTAATTAATTAACTGTAATTAATCATTTAAGTTTGACTCATGGTGCAGTCCTTCAATCCGTAGTGTTACCCACCATTCCTTTGCTATGGTATGATGAAAGGCACAACAACACATTTCCCATCAGTTTACTCGCATAATGTACAGTATAGCTTGGTAGCCATAGGGTTAGGTCAGGGGATGGTTTCAGATCCTGCAGTATACGATGTGCATCCAACCAATAAAGCAGGAGTGTGTGTGTAATTGTGGGAGCATACAGTACAGAACTTGTGTGTGTGTGTGTGTGCGTGCGTGTGCGCATACGCTTACATGCATGTTTTCACCTCGCCGGTGGGGAAGTATAAAATATAAATAGAATGCCAGTGGAGAGAGAAAGGTAAAGAGATGGAGCGATGAAAAACAACAGGGATTTTCTTTGGTTTAAAAGCCTGTGATCCAGCGTCAAATGTAGTGGTTGAGGTGTGTGTACTACCAATGTGCTGCTGTGCCATTTAGCCACGTTGTAACTGATTGTCTATTCCCCTCATAGCCGGGAGCTCTCAGTCTGAGACTCCTGCTCCCCATCTTCGCTGTCAGACGTAAAGGTAAATTAGATCAGATGTTCCACACAACTTGCTCTTTTCCGTCCTCCTACTTCCCCTCGATCCCTCTCCCTCTCATTCTCTCACTCTCGTTCGCCTTTCACTCCCTCTTGCTCTCAGCCCCTCTCCCATCTCTCTTTCACTATCTCCCCTCACTCTCTTCCCATCTCTATCATCTTTTAATCAGCACCAACAATCCCTTTAGAACGGCCTCTGCTATATTAAAGGGGATGGGGACCATCTTAAACTCTCGACAGAGATTAAGCTGATACCAACTGTGCAGCATGGCAGGTGTTATCATTGTAATGGGAATGAGGTTGGTTTCTCTCTCAATTCAATTAGATTCAGTAGACTCTTTTAACATGGCAAGTTAAATTACTTAGATTGTCAAAGTATACATATGCTGTATATATGAAAGTATTTGGACACCCCTTAAAATGAGTGAATTTGGCTATTTCAGCCACACCCATTGCTGACTGGGGTTTAAAATCGAGCACACAGCTATTCAATCTCCATAGACAAACATTGGCAGTAGAATGGCTTTACTGAAGAGCTCGGTGACCGTCAACATGTTACTGTCATAGGTTGCCACCTTTCCAACTAGTCAGTTCGTCAAATTTCTGCCCTACTAGAGCTGCGGTGATCAACATTAAGTGCTGTTATTGTGAAGTGGAAACGTCTTGGAGCAACAACAGCTCAGTCGTGAAGTGGTAGGCCACACACGCTCACAGAACGGGACCGCCGAGTGCTGAAGCGAGTAAAAATAATTTGTCCTCGGTTGTAACACTCACTAACGAGTTCCAAACTGCCTCTGGAAGCAGCGTCAGCACAATAACTGTTTATCGTGAGCTTCGTGAAATGGGTTTTCATGGCCGAGCAGCCACACACATGCCTAAGATCACCACGCGCAATGCCAAAAGTCGTCTGGAGTGGTGTAAAGCTCGCTGTCATTGGACTCTGGAGCAGTGGAAACTCGTTCTCTAGAGTGATTTGTATTTATTATGGATCCCCATTAGCTGTTGCCAAGGCAGCAGCTACTCTTCCTGGGGTCCAGCAAAATTAAGGCAGTTTATACAATATTAAAAACATTACAATACATTCACAGATTTCACAACACACTGTGTGCCCTCAGGCCCCTACTCCACATATCTACAGTACTAAATCCATGTGTATGTGTGCGTATAGTGCGTATGTTATCGTGTGTGTATGGGTGTCTGTGCTCATGTTTGTGTTGCTTCACAGTCCCCGCTGTTCCATAAAGTGGGTTTTTTTAATCCGTTTTTTAATCACATTTTACTGCTTGTATCAGTTACTTGATGTGGAATAGAGTTCCAAGTTGTCATGGCTCTATGTAGTACTGTGCGCCTCCCAAAGTATGTTCTCGACAGCTCACTGCATTCAACATGCAATACCTCTCATAAATACAAGTAGTCATGAAGTCAATCTCTTCTCCACATTGAGCCAGGAGAGATTGACATGCATATTATTAATATTAGCTCTCTGTGTACAACCATCCTGGATTTTTTTTCCTCATTTTGTCTGTCATCGTTGAAGTGTACCTATGATGAAAATTACAGGCCTCATCTTTTTAAGTGGGAGAACTTGCACAATTGGTGGCTGACTAAATACTTTTTTGCCCCACTGTACATAGACACTCTGGCTTTACTCGAAGTCAGTGGCATGTTGTTAGTTAGTAAAGATTGAAAAAAGCAAGGTGCCTAAACAGATATCCTGGGGAAATCTTGATTCTACCTGGATTATGTTTGAGAGGCTTCCATTAAAGAACACACTTCACCATCTGGCAGTCCGACAGACAATTCTGGGTTTGGCATATGCCAGTGGAAGGTTACCTGCCCAAATGCACAGTGTCAACTGTAAACTTTGATGGAGAAGGAATAATGGTTCAGGCTAAGCCCCTTAGATCCAGTGAAGAAAAATCCTAACGCTACAGCATACAATGACATTCTAGATGATTCTGTGCTTCCAACTTGGCAACAGTTTGGAGAAGGCACTTTCCTGTTTCAGCATGACAATGCTTTTGTGCACAAAGCGAGGTCCATACAGAAATGGTTCGTTGAGATCGGTGTGGAAGAATTTGACTGGCCTGTACAGAGCCCTGACCTCAACCCCATCAAACAACTTTGGGATGAATTGGAACGCAGACTGAGAGCCAGGCCTAATCGCCCCACATCAGTGCCTTTCCTTACTAATGGTTTTGAGGCTGAATGGAAGCACGTCCCTGTAGCAATGTTCCAACATATAGTGGAATGCCTTCCCAGAAGAGTGGAGGCTGTTATAGCAGCAAAGGGGGGATCATCTCCATATTAATGCCCATGATTTTGGAATGAGATGTTCGACAAGCAGGTGTCCACATACCTTTGGTCATGTAATGTATAACAACAATGGTGGGACCAACAGCAAAAGGCATCAATAATAATAATAGTAGTAGTAGTAGTAGTAGTAGTAGTGGAAATGTGATTATCATTAACAGCAACTACAACAAAAATATTCATAAGAATAATAATACATTAAAAACTTCTTATGGCTAGCGGAACCCCTCGACAACATTCTGCTGAAAAAGCAGAGCGCAAAATTAAAAAATATTTTTTAGAAATAGAACTTTCATACATTCACAAGTGCAATACACCAAATTAAAGATAAATGTCTTTCAAAAAGGCGTAAGAACAAAAGCACACCATACGATTATGTTAGGTCAGAGCCTAGTCACAAAAACACGCACAGCCATTTTCCAGTCAGTTTACATTGCCGCTTTATGGTTAGTAATGTTGTGTCTCGAAAACATCTGCCGAATTTTCAGAGAGCCACATCAATTTACAGAAATACTAATGATAAACGTTGATAAAAGATACAACTATTATGCACAGAATTATAGATATACTTATCCTTAATGCATCCGCTGTCAGATTTCAAAAAAGCTTTACGGAAAAGCAAACCAAGGAATAATACGGCGTTCAGACACAAAAACAAGCCATGCAGATATCCACCATTTTGTGGAGTCAGTAAAAGACAGAAATAGCGTTGTAAACATGAACTTACCTTTGATGATCTTCATCAGAATGCACCGCCAGGAATCCCAGTTCGACAATAAATGTTTGTTTTGTTCGATAAAGTCCATAATTTATGTCCAAATACCTCCTTTTGGAGGCGCGTTTGGTAAACAAATCCAAACGCAGGCAAGTCCAGGCGAAAGTTCAGACGAAAACTTCAAAAAGTTATAGTACAGTTCGTAGAAACATGTCAAACGATGTATAGAATCAATCTTTAGGATGTTTTTAACATAAACCCTCAATAATGTTCCAACCGGAGAATTTCTTTGTCTTAAGAATTGCAATGGAACGCAGGTCACTCTCACGTGTGCACACGTGATCAGCTCATGCCACTCTGGCAGAGCCCTGACTCAATCAGCTCTCATTCCCCCGTCCTTCACAGTAGAAGCCTCAAACAATGTTCTAAAGACTGTTGACATCTAGTGGAAGCCTTAGGAAGTCCAATATGACCCCATAGAGACTGCATATTCGATAGGCAATGAGTTGAAAAACTACAAACCTAAGATTTCCCACTTCCTGGTTGGATTTGTTTTTCGCGTGCCATATGAGTTATGTTATACTCACAGACATCATTCAAACAGTTTTACAAACTTCAGTGTTTTCCATCCAATACTGCTAATAATATGCATATATTAGCTTCTGGGCCTGAGTAGCAGGGCACTCTGGGCACGCTTTTCATCCGAACATGAAAATGCCTACCCCCCCAATCCCAAACAGGTTTTAAAGCAATAGTAGAAGCAATAGTAGGAGGCCAGTCTCAACATGACTGAAAAGCCACATGGCGTGGTATAAAAGCCAAAACAACGGCAAATATTATTGACATTACATTGCATTTCAATTCTCAATGTTTGTCCCTCAGGTTGTGGCAAGAGGACACATATTTGGCCTCCAAAACTGGACATTTAGGCTTTTCACCCAATAAATATGATTTCTACTGATTGATAATGTGGCAAAATAAAGATTCTCTTAGGTCTGAGAATGTGTCACGATATAGCAGGAAATGCAGCTCTGTCTCTACCTCTCCCCGGGGGCAGAGTGAGCACAGCCTATCCTCTCTGGGCAGCCAGGTTTGCCTGTGATGACCGGCCTGTATGGCCAGACTGTGCTCACTGAGTCTGTACCTACTCAGTGTTTTCCACAGTTTTCTATCATTCACAGTGGTCGGATAGTCTTCCACCATGTACTGTAAGGCTGGTGATTTACTCAAACTCTGAGTAACTACATTCAAGCAAAATATCATCATGCTAAGCAAGACCCTAAGCAAGGCCACTCATGTGAGCTGATCCAGATGGCAGAATCTGCAGTTGATGATTATCTGACACGAATACTGATGGTGAGATGATCATAATTTATCATGTATATTTCAAATAACTCTGAAATTTGAATGTCATTGAATTTACCAGTTTGTATTGGCATTCTTATTCTTGGACAGCTGCAGCCGTTATGATGAACTAATGATGGTGTTCGGGCAGGAACCAATATCCAGGAGCACCTTGATGTGATTGACCAGAGCCGCCAACCATATCTTCTTGCAGTCAGGACCAGGAAGAGCAGCATCCATGCTTACTTCATCATCCTGGACAAGTGAGCCTTGCCTCTTGGTGCCCTCGATGAGCTTTTCAAGACTCACTTTGTTTTTGGTTCGGCTTACAATATAATGCTGAGCAAAATGTAGACCTTCATACAGACAACTGTGTACAACATAGACATTGGGAAGGTTAAGGAGACTCCAAGGGTTGCTGAGCTCAGAGATAGACTCCTGCACTAATGCTGATTAAGTTATGATGATTTGTTTTGTTTGCCATGCTAGTCATGGAAGTACCAACTTGCTCGTGAGGCATCAAGTTGATGCATGGAATGTGCCCTGGTAGAACTTAGACTAAAATGTGGTCAAGCAGATTGTTGTGTATTTGGTACATTTTCAGTCTTTAGGAAGCATTTGAACTCGGCACATTCCGGAGACTTTTGTTAAACACTAACTTGGATGCTAATACAGCCGTTGATAATTAGCCAAGTAATGCTGATTTTCCTTCAAATTCTAGTTGTAACCATATTGTACCAATATCTAACAAGAACACACTTGATATCTGTGCGTCTGCTATAGCCCAAATGCGGGCTGCGGGTGTAGGTCAGACGCCTGTAAATAGTTTTGTATCTTCCGTGGAAGAAGTAGTTCAAGAGATACAGGGTCAAGCTAAAGCGACCGCTCTTACTTGTATATCTTCAAAAGACACAGAAGCTGTCAGAAAAAAAATATTTTCAGGATATTGAAAATCCTTTCACATTGTTGAATTCGGTTTCAAAACGAAGTGCTTATTTCATGCAAAAATGGGAAACAGTTCAACCAGTTGAGAAAGTCCTTGGTGTTAGATATGACAATATAAGAAACAACACTACTGGAACTTATGATCATTTTCTTACGTTCCAATTCTCCGGACATTGCAGTCAATTTTGAAGAACCCAAAAAGAAGTGGCATGTTTAACTCAGGGCATAATTTTAAAGATGGAGTTTAGTTTTGAAGTACTGCAGAGAGTTCAATAAGCAAGCATGCTTCACATGAGGTAGTGTTGGGTTTGACTGAATAGTTTGACAATGGTCTGAGTGCATGTGTTTTGTTCATAAAGTCACTCTTGGGTTATCCTCTGAGAACACAGTTTGAAAATTCAGTGAGGCAAAAACGGCAACAATAAAAAGTACTAAATGATTCCACAAAACCAAACAGGCAATGATTATCGCCAGTTACTTGGACAATACTGCCATGTATACGACCACTGAAGAAGGGAACTTCAATACCCTCAGTCACAAGCACTTTCAAATCACTTACTATTGGCTCAAGAATGGCATCAAATACATAAGTTTTAAGGTCCTGGGTATGGAAGAGCACATAAGTGAATATTTACCAAAATTGAATTAAACTTTGGGGTAACATTTCTCTAAATAAAGTATATATCCCAACTTGTGAATACACTTTTTTGATCCCAATTGGATTAGCAGTCTCAAAGTCATAAAAGAGTAGAATTTGCAATGCATTTTTCTCTTTAGAAAAGAGAGGATGTCTCTTCATATATAGTCCATCTTCCAAAACTACTGAGAATGTTTCTGTTGATGTAATGCGTGACGTTTTAGAAGGAGTTGCACAATTTGAGGTAAAACTTCTGTTACAGTACATACAAGCCAACTTTGTGACTGCTAAAGATATGAACTGTCACGGCCGTCGTTGAAGGAAGACCAAAGCGCAGCGTTGTGAGCGTACATTACTTTTTATTTCGGCATGACACCAACTAAACAAGACACTAAGTGCCACAAACAAAGTCAACTACCCACAGTGAAAGGAGGGGAAAAGGGCTACCTAAGTATGATTCCCAATCAGAGACAATGATAGACAGCTGTCCCTGATTGAGAACCATACCCGGTCAAAACAAAACATAGAATGCCCACCCCACATCACACCCTGATCTAACCAAATAGAGAAATAAAACGGCTCTCTAAGGTCAGGGCGTTACATGTACAGTAGAGTTCATTCATTTAACTATGGCTACACAGAGAGGTGGAATCTTCCACCTGTACTCAAATTGGATGATTTGAGCAATGATTTGAGTCTAAATGCTATTCAGTCTTAGTGTCTTCTCCGTTATTTGCCTTTGATATTTGGTGATCTGGTACAAAAAGATGATAAATACTGCCAGCGGATTCTGTTACTACTACAAATTGTAAATAGTGTTTTCTCCTATACTAACAGAGGGCATGAGTATCTATCTGAAGCACTTAATTGTTGAAAATCATAGGCTTTTCAAGTATTTGTTTCCTGATAGAAATCTGATACCGAATCATCACTTCATGATACAACATCCTCGTTTTATAAGAAATATTGGGCCCATTCTTCACTCATGGTGTATGCGCTACAGGGCAAAACATAATTTCTTTAAAAAGCAACTGAAGAGTTTTAAGAATGTCACTATGACCGTAGCCAAGTAACACCAAAATTACATGGCATATAATTGGGAAACTTTCAAATTGGAAAATGTTCAGCCAGGATAGACTAGCTATAGGTCCAGGAAAGATGTCAAGGCTCAATGATGTGAAAGAAGGCCATGAGATTGCTGCCGAGTTGAATGTCTCAGCGCACACACATGTTTTGTCAGTTAAATGGGTAAAGCCCCATGGTACAGAATATTGTCTTGATTTGGTCATATGTGGTGAAGTAGTCATTGAAATGCCAATATTTTACAAAATTAAGACTATTGTTCTGAAAGAGGAAAATGTTTTTTTGGTTGGGTCAGGTCTTGATGATCATTTGCATGCATTTAAAGTTTTTTTGAAGCGAAGTCCACCATGCAATGTATTTCCTGTAAATGACCACAAACCTTTTCATTTACTCATGTCATATGGAGCAAGGGATTTTTTTGACTACATTGTCCTCTACAGTTTAAGCCAGGGCTGATACTTATGGTTAGGTAGTGAGAAACATGTTTTTAATGTAAATGTCAGCATTTTCCAACAAACCTATTGATTTGCTCATGTCATATGGAGCAGGGGATTATTTTGAGTACATTCTACTCTCACTTGATAACAGTTTAAGCCAGGGCTGGGATTTATGGGTTGGTCATAATAAACATATTTGAATATTGAAACAGCTTTGCTTGAGTTTATTGTAAAATTCCAAGTGCTTTTACAAAATATAATTTCCATTTACATGAGGGAAGAGTAAATATTTGAACACTGAATAGAGTGAACACATTTTTATTCTAATAGGAGTCACCCTAGATCAAGACTAGTGAGTGTCACTATAACACTCAAAGTGTTGATTACCTCTTAGGGTTACATTTTATCAACACCGGCCAGTGTAGTGCAGTGTTAACATTTTGCACTCCTCAGTGTTAAATCATCACTAGAAATGTAACACTTTGATCAGTGTACTTTTTACTCTGTGTAGAGTGGGACCATATGTACTTTCTGACAGTGTTAAATGTAACACTTTCAAATTTACTGTGTATGACAAAAAAATCTAAATAAACTTCAATGCTACTTAGAAAGTACTCTACACAATTATTGAACTACTATTACTGGCCAACCTATAAACGCAATTTATACAACTTAAAACTTGTATTTTTATTTTTATCTTACCAAGCCCTTCACATCCAGAAAGCGTGGAAATTCAGTTAGGATGGTAGGGCATTTACTCGGGTCGTGGGTAATCTTCTTCCTGTACTCAAAGGTCAATTTCATCTTCTGTTTGACTGTTTCTTCATCAGAAGAATGCTTCATAAGATAAATGTCCTCTCGGCACTGGTCTTCACTCAGGGTAGCCAAAGTGGATAGACTGGACTGCCTCTCAGCAGTTTGCCCTCCAGAGTATAGTTGATTGGGCCTTTTCTCTGATGAAGCTAAATTCATCTGAATGGTTTTGATTCAATACGAGAGGTACCATTCTCCACTATTTTGGGTCGTAATAATGTTCCTTTAAGAAAATTAACATGGTTACTAATCTTGAAAGAAAAAACAAATAATCAAGTTCCATTTGCTCAGATACCATATCAGACGAATTAAACGCAGTTGTAATGTATACTTATTTTCCATCATAATTTGCAGATAAATTCATTAAAAATCCTACAATGTGATTTTCTGGATTTTTTTTCTAATTTTGTCTGTCATAGTTGATGTGTACCTATGATGAAAATTACAGGCCTCTCTCATCTTTTAAGTGGTAGAACTTGCAAAATTGGTGGCTGACTAAATACTTTTTTGCCCCACTGTACATATCAATTTGCGGTGTAGGGATCCTTTCTGGTATTGGAACAAGGAGATGATGCCTTGTGTAAACGTTTCTCTCACACTGCGTGGTGGTGATTTTCTGACATGAATATAATGTTATGTTTAGACAGCAATCAGAATCTTCACAAGCAGCATTGGTCCCCAGTCAGCTAAATATCAGGAGTGATTCTTGAATCAGTATCATGCCCATCGAGTTTGATACAAGAGAAATCTTCTACCAATAGCAGTGGATGGTCAGCAGTAGCCTAACCAATTATGTGACTGAGATACTCATACAGAAGTCATTTTTAACATTCAGCAGATATGGGAGCAAGTAATGCTCAACCATTTTCATTATGAATCTTTCCTTTAAAATCACCCATTGGTCTCTGTCATCGCCGAAACACTGCTTTGCTTTATCTTGGCCAGGTCGCAGTTGTAAATGAGACCTTGTTCTCAACTAGCCTAACTTGTTAAATAAAGGTGAAATAAATTAATAAAATAAATAAATGTTGATCATCTTTCGTCTGGTGCAGTCAGTCAGGCTGCTAGTTTTGGGTTATTCCTTGATGACAACCTCTCCACCAGGCTTTTTCTTCACTATGCTCTCTATTAGCTGTAAAAAAAACAGCAGCGAAAAATCCATTTGATGCCAAGTGAATTCAAGAATGAATTACAAACGTACATTTTTTGCTTCGTCATCAGATCTTTGATGCTTTCATGAGGGGCTTCCATCCTTGCTCAAAATGATTGTATCAACCTGTCACATGGTCTGAACCACCCATCACAGAACTGTGAGAGACAGGACTCATCAGCGAAGATTCTGAAATACACGATGACAATACAGGCATGTCAAATGTATGGTTATATTGAAAGTGATGCCACAAGTAACCAAGACATGAAAACCAGCACATACCTTTAGCATCATTGTTCAGTGTGAGCTTGAAAACACCAAGATCTGGTCGTGTCACCACCTCCTCAAACACATCCCCATCAACTTCAGTTCCAGACCCAACATACAGCCTTGCCTCTGATAAATTAGTAAGCGTTTCAAATTTCAGGAAAGCTGTGACAAACATTAAAAAAACAACCTACAATTAGAATTGCAAATCTTTATGGTAAGAGAAATCAAACTGACTGGTTTGAAAACAATACATTCATTTACAATCACAAATTAAAAGTGTACCTCCAACCAAAAGGTTTTCAAGTGTCAGTTCAATGATCTTGACATATTTTTGTTCGCCATTGAATTTCACCCTGATCAGCATGACGAGGTCTGAAAGTAGTTAAAGGTATGAGATAAGGCCAACATGGATGAAAAAGCATTACATTTGTATTTCAATCATGCCACATTATATAAGGATAACTACAAACATTTTCACCAATACTCCTTTACTTAGCAATGATAATGCGAAAGTATATTATGAAAATATTGGATCATGACCACAACTTGTCTGATATTACTTGAAGCAGGTCCCAAACTACATCAAACAGAATATTCAACTCACTTTCATTGTCCCGAAATATTGATGGCCTAATTAGTCCAGTAAAATGCACTCATAATTCCAGGTAGTCACTATTATATGGTCATGTTCTTGGAGCAGTCTTACAAGACTGCCTATATCAACTGGTGATAAAGCGAGTGGGAAACGCAGTTAGCTAGACTAGCTAGCTGCCGATGCAATGGCCACAATATTTACGTATCTATAAGCATCACCCACAAGTCAAAAATGCAGTTATAATTTGGCTAAATAGACAACTCACCTTAATAAGATTAGTCCTCAATAAATAGTAAGCAGCTGAAATAAAGAGAACAAACTAGCATGAGGCGAATAAAGCTTGGTGTTGAAATGAGACACGCTCCCATGGAACCACCAGACAAACTGCACAGGACAGGGGCGAGCTAGTTAGTTAGTATGCTAGCTATCTAGCAAAGACTTGCAAAAAGTGAAACGCAAGTAACTCTAACATTAGCTGCACACACACACACAATCAAAACTGTGAGACTTTTTACGTTACACTGCAGTCTGACAACCATGTATCAAAATAGCTAAATAATATATGTTAAATAATTGTTTAAAACTCACCGTTGCGTGGAACAAATTTGGATTTTGTTGATCCAACAATGACGTCTAGAAAATATGAAATGTGAACGCGGAAACTGAATTCATGGGCAGGGTTATGATGCCGTTTACACTTACTGAGTAAAAGTCTACACTAATCGAGTAAAATTGTACACCTTAGCAATTAACACCAGTTATCAGCACTGATGCTAGGTGTCATTTGGCACTGCCCGTTGCTATAACAACTCTATGGGAGTCGATCACTTTTGACACAGTGAATTTAACACCGGTGATTTTACTGTGTATCTTTCCAATAGGTGATATATTTTGTATTAGTGATCATTTTGACGGGCCATAGAGAGTGCTGTTCTGAGGCTCTCTGGGGTTGGTTTGGGTTAGTGAACTGAGCCTCAGAACCAGCTCACCGAGGGGACTCTTCTCTTGTTTCATCTCTTGATTCTTTAGGGCTGTGTAATGAAATGTTTTGGGGTTGCTTGTTTTTAGATGGTTGTAAAATTTGATGGCTCTTTTTTCAATTCGAATAAGGAGGGGTTGTTGGCCCAATTCTGATCTTTTTATTGTACTTGCAATACACTCTTGCAAAACTCTGCATGCAGTATTTTGATTGGATTTTTGTCCCATTTGGTCAAATCATTATTAGAGATTGGACCCCATACTTCGCTGCCATATAGAGCAATTGGTTCTTTAACTGATTGGAACATTTTGAGACAGATTCTATTTGGAATGTCGATTTTAATGTTCCTTTTAATGGCATAGAACGCTCTTCTTGCTTTGTTGCTGAGCTTATTCACAGGCATGTGAAAGCTACCTGTGTTGCTGATATTTTGTCCTAGATACATGTAGGTTTTGGTGGGTTCTAATAGAACAGTGTCCAAATATAATTTATATTTGCTTTCCTGACTTCTGGACCTCTTTTGCAAAATCATTATATTCGTTTTTTTTGTTAACTGTCAGAGCCCAGGTCTGTGCAAATGATTTAAGTGCTGCTGTTACTCCTCAATGGTAGATAACAGTACCAGCACCATCATCTGGTTACAGCAGCCACTTGATTTCAGTGTTATGTAGGGTGAGACCAAGTGCTGCAGATTGTTCCAATGTTTTTACCAATTCCTTAATGTAGATGTTAAATAATGTTGGACTAATTGAGTATCCCTGTTTCACTCATTGTCCCTGAGAGAATAAATGTGTTTGCTTGTTGCCAATTTTAACACCACATTTTTTTGTGTACATTGATTTAATAACATCAAATGTTTTCCCTCAAATACCACTTTCTATTTCTTTATACAAAAAAAAGATTGTCAAATTGAATCAAATGCTTTATTTGCTTTAAGTCTACAAATCATGAGTAGACGTTGCCTCTGTTTTGTTTGACTTGTTTGTCAATTAGAGTGTGGAGGGTGTACATGTGGTCTGTTTTGGTAATTCAGTAAAAATCCAATCTGGCTTCTGCTCAGGACATTATGTTCATCAAGGATGAGTCTGCTATTTATGATTGTAAGGGTTGTCGTCGGGAGAAAGAGAGGAGGACCAAAGCGCAGTGTGGTAAGTGTTCATGATGATGTTTAATTAAAACTCAGAACTCTAAACAATAAATGACAACGTGAATTTACCAAAACCGAAACGGTACCGTGTGGCCCAAACACTCACATGGAAACAAACACCCACAAACCAAAAGTGAAACCCAGGCTACCTAAGTATGATTCTCAATCAGGGACAACAATTGACAGCTGCCTTTGATTGAGAACCATACTAGGCCAAACTCAAAAACCAACATAGAAAAACCAACAGACTGCCCACCCCAACTCACGCCCTGACCATACTGAAACAAAGACAAAAACAAAGGAACTAAGGTCAGAACGTGACAATGATACTGCAGAGAATTTTCCCGAAGTTGTTGTAAAGTTCTCTGTAATTATTTGATTCAAATTTGTCTCCATTTTTCTAGATTGGTGTGATCAATCCTTGTTTCCAACAGTTTGAGTATAACCAATATGAATTTGTTGTCTGTATATTTGATAATTTCATTTAAAATACCATCAGCACCACATGCTTTTTTGGGTTTCAGAGTGAATAGTTTTTCCAATAATAGTTTTTCCAATACTGTAATTGGGGTATCCACAGGATTAGTCTTTGACCACTGATTCAAGGATTTGTAATTTGTCTTGTTTATACACTGCTCAAAAAAATAAAGGGAACACTAAAATAACACATCCTAGAATGAATGAATGAAATAATCTTATGAAATACTTTTTTAACATAGTTGAATGTGCTGACAACAAAATCACACAAAAATTATAAATGGAAGAAAATGTATCAACCCATGGAGGTCTGAATTTGGAGTCACACTCAAAATTAAAGTGGAAACCACACTACAGGCTGTTCCAACTTTGATGTAATGTCCTTAAAACAAGTCAAGCCTACCTACAATGCCTGGGCATGCTCCTGATGAGGTGGCGGATGGTCTCCTGAGGGATCTCCTCCCAGACCTGGACTAAAGCATCCGCCAACTCCTGGACAGTCTGTGGCGTTGGTGGATGGAGTGAGACATGATGTCCCAGATGTGCTCAATTGGATTCAGGTCTGGGGAATGGGCGGGGCGGGCCAGTTCATAGCATCAATGCCTTCCTCTTGCTGACACACTCCAGCCACATGAGGTCTAGCTTTGTCTTGCATTAGGAGGAACCCAGGGCCAACCGCACCAGCATATGGTCTCACAAGGGGTCTGAGGATCTCATCTCTGTACCTAATGGCAGTCAGGCTACCTCTGGCGAGCACATGGAGGGCTGTGTGGCCCCCGAATGAAATGCCACCCCACACCATGACTGACCCACCGCCAAACCGGTCATGCTGGAGGATGTTGCAGGCAGCAGAACGTTCTCCACAGCGTCTCCAGACTGTCACGTCTGTCACATGTGCTCAGTGTGAACCTGCTTTCATCTGTGAAGAACACAGGGCGCCAGTGGCGAATTTGCCAATCTTGGTGTTCTCTGGCAAATGAAAAACATCCTGCACGGTGTTGGGCTGTAAGCACAACCCCCACCTGTGGACGTCGGGCCCTCATACCACCCTCATGGAGTCTGTTTCTGACCGTTTGAGCAGACACATGCACATTTGTGGCCTGCTGGAGGTCATTTTGCAGGGCCCTGGCAGTGCTCCTCCTGCTCCTCCTTGCACAAAGGCGGAGGTAGTGGTCCTGCTGCTGGGTTGTTGCCCTCCTACGGCCTCCTCCACGTCTCCTGATGTACTGGCCTGTCTCCTGGTAGCACCTCCATGCTCTGGACACTACGCTGACAGACACAGCAAACCTTCTTGCCACAGCTCGCATTGATGTCCCATCCTGGATGAGCTGCACTACCTGAGCCACTTGTATGGGTTGTAGACTCCGTCTCATGCTACCACTAGAGTGAAAGCACCGCCAGCATTCAAAAGTGACCAAAACATCAGCCAGGAAGCATAGGAACTGAGAAGTGGTCTGTGGTCCCCACCTGCAGAACCTCTCCTTTATTGCGGTGTCTTGCTAATTGCCTATAATTTCCACCTGTTGTCTATTCCATTTGCACAACAGCATGTGAAATCAGTGTTGCTTCCTAAGTGGACAGTTTGATTTCACAGAAGTGTGATTGACTTGGAGTTACATTGTGTTGTTTAAGTGTTCCCTTTATTTTTTTGAGCAGTGTATTTTTTTTCAGGTTTCTTTGTTATATTGCTGTAAATGTGGTATGTTTAATTTATTCAACTTTTCAGAGAAGTGGTTTGATTCTATGGATACCTCAACTACATGCATCTGATTTCTAATGTGCTGTTCCTTTTTTGTTCTTATGGTGTGCCTGTATTGCTTCAGTGTTTACCCATAATAAAGGAATATATTTCTGGATCTCTGTGTTTTTTATTAGATATATTTCTCAATCACTTCCTTAGATTTTTGCAATCATTATCAAACCATTTTTCATAATTTATTATTTTTGGTTTGATCTTAGGTTTCTTTTTCATTGATGTAGGAGAAGGTTAAGGTAAAAAAAAGTTGTCCAGGAAGGATTGTATTGTTTGGCGACTAATTGCTTTTTTGGTAGATTTCTGTATTGTTTGCACTACATCTATAAGCCTGGTAAAGTAGCATGCAATGTATTGGGCCTTGGTGCTTCATGGTTGAGTTCCACTCTTCCCGGATACACTGTGATTTTACTGTGGTCTGAGAGAAGTGTTATAATGGGCTGACTGTGAAGGCTCTGAGAGACTCTGGGTTGAGGTCTGTGATAAAGTAGTCTACAGTACTGTTGCCAAGGGATATTTTTTTTAGGTAGGTTAGAACAAGTTCTCATTTACAACTGCGACCTGTCCAAGATAAAGCATAGCAGTGTGAACAGACAACAACACAGAGTTACACATGGAGTAAACAATAAACAAGTCAATAACACAGTAGGAAAAAAAAGAGTCTTAATACATTGTGTGCAAAAAGCATGAGGAGGTAGGCAAATAATTACAATTTAGCAGATTAACACTGGAGTGATAAATGATCAGATGGCCATGTGCAGGTGGAGATACTGGTGTGCAAAAGAGCAGAAAAATAAATAAATAAAAACAGTATGGGGATGAGGTAGGTAAATTGGGTGGGCTATTTAACGACGACTATGTACAGCTGCAGCGATCGGTTAGCTGCTCAGATAGCAGATGTTTCAAATTGTTGAGGGAGATAAAAGTCTCCAACTTCAGCGATTTTTGCAATTCGTTCCAGTCACAGGCAGCGAAGAACTGGAAGGAAAGGCGGCCAAATGAGGTGTTGGCTTTAGGGATGATCAGTGAAATACACCTGCTGGAGAGCGTGCTACGGGTGGGTGATGCCATCGTGACCAGTGAACTGAGATAAGGCGGAGCTTTACCTAGCATGGACTTGTAGATGACCTGGAGCCAGTGGGTCTGGCGACAAATATGTAGCGAGGACCAGCCGACTAGAGCATACAGGTCGCAGTGGTGGGTGATATAAGGTGCTCTAGTAACAAAACAGATGGCACTGTGATAAACTGCATCCAGTTTGCTGAGTAGAGTATTGGAAGCTATTTTGTAGATGACATCGCCGAAGTCAAGGATCGGTAGGATAGTCAGTTTTAATAGGGTAAGTTTGGCGGCATGAGTGAAGGAGGCTTTGTTGCGAAATAGAAAGCCGACGCTAGATTTGATTTTAGATTAGAGATGTTTGATATGAGTCTTGAAGGAGAGTTTACAGTCTAGCCAGACACCGAGGTACTTATAGATGTCCACATATTCTAGGTCGGAACCATCCAGGGTGGTGATGCTAGTCGGGCGTGCGGGTGCAGGCAGGGAACGGTTGGAAAGCATGCATTTAGTTTTACTAGCATTTTAGAGCAGTTGGAGGCCACGGAAGGAGTGTTGTATGGCATTGAAGTTTGTTTGGAGGTTAGACAGCACAGTGTCCAAGGAAGGGCCAGAAGTATACAGAATGGTGTCGTCTGCGTAGAGGTGGATCAGGGAATCGCCCGCAGCAACAGCAACATCATTGATATATACAGAGAAAAGAGTCGGCCCGAGAATTTAACACTGTGGCACCCCCATAGAGACTGCCAGAGGACCGGACAACATGTCCTCCGATTTGACACACTGAACTCTGTCTGCAAAGTTGTTGGTGAATCAGGCAAGGCAGTCATTAAAAAACCCGAGGCTACCGAGTCTGCCGATAAAAATATGGTGATTGACAAAGTCGAAAGCCTTGGCCAGGTCGATAAAGACAGCTGCACAGTACTGTCTTTTATCGATGGCGGTTATGATATCGTTTAGTACCTTGAGCGTGGCTGAGGTGCACCCGTGATCGGCTCGGAAACCAGATTGCACAGCGGAGAAGGTAGGGTGGGATTCGAGATGGTCAATGATCTGTTTGTTGACTAGGCTTTCGAAGACCTTAGATAGGCAGGGCAGGATGTAGGTCTGATATAGGGCAGTGTGCAGTGTGATGGCACACTGGGCAGTGTGCAGTGTGATAGGTCTGTAACAGTTTGGGTCCAGGGTGTCTCCCCCTTTGAAGAGGGGGATGACTGCGGCAGCTTTCCAATCCTTGGGGATCTCAGACGATATGAAAGAGAGGTTGAACAGGCTGGTAATAGGGGTTGCAACAATTACGGCGGATCATTTTAGAAAGAGAGGGTCCAGATTGTCTAGCCCAGCTGATTTGTCGGGGTCCAGATTTTGCAGCTGTTTCAGAACATCAGCTATCTGTATTTGGGTGAAGGAGAGATGGGGAGGCTTGGGCAAGTTCCTGTGGGCGGTGCAGAGCTGTTGACCGGGGCAGGGGAAGCCAGATGGAAAGCATGGCCAGCTGTAGAAAAATACTTTTTGAAATTCTCGATTATTGTAGATTTATTGGTGGTGACACTGTTTCCTAGCGTCAGTGCAGTGGGCAAATGGGAGGTGGTGCTATTATTCTCTATAGACTTTACAGTGTCACAGACTTTTTTGGAGTTTATGTTTATGTGTATATTGGTACCTAACTTTCTGAAAAGTTGTATTATCGCGGGGGCTATTCGATGCTAATGCAGTACGCCACAGGGATGTTTTTGTGCTGGTCAAGGTCAGTCTGGTGTGATCCAAGGGCTATACCTGTTCTTAGTTCTGCATTTTTTTAATGGGGCATGCTTATTTAAGATGGTGAGGAAAACTCTTTTAAAGACTAACCAGTCAATCTCTACTGACGGAATGAGGTCAATAATCGTTTGGTTTGCTTTCGTCGTAAAGCCTTTTTAAAATTGGACACTGTGGCCGGATTGACAACAAGTGTATCTTTAAAATGGTGTAAAATACATGTATGTTTGAGGAATTTTTATGGGATTTCTGTTGTTTTGAATTTGGCCCGGGTATCCTGGAAGGATAATAACGGAATAACACAGCCATTTTTCCAGCCAAAGAGAGGATTCACAAAAAGCAGAAATATAGATAAAATTAGTCACTAACCTTTGATGATCTTCTTCAGAAGACACTCTAAGGACTTTATGTTACACAATACAAGTATGTTTTGTTCGGAAATGTTCATATTTATATCCAAAAATCTGAGTTTACATTGCCGCCTTACGTTCAGAAGTTCCAAAACATCCTTTGATTTTGCAGAGAGCCACATCAATTTACAGGAATACTCATAATAAGCATTGATAAAATATACAACTGTTATGAATGGAATTTTAGATGCAACTGCTGTGTCAGATTTCAAAAAAGCTTTACAGATAAAGCACACCATGCAATAATCTGAGTCGGCGCTCAGAACCCAATCAAGACACAAATATATCCGCCATATTATGCAGTCAACAAAATTCATAAATAGCATTATAAATCTTCACTTACCTTTGCTGATCTTCATCGGAATGCACTCCCAGGACTCTCCGTTCCACAGGACTCCCCCTTGTTTTGTTCAGTAATGTCCTTCATTTATGTCCAAATAGTGACTTTTGTTAGCGCGTTTGGTAAACAAATCCAAAGTCACGAAGCGCGTTCACTAAAAGCAGACGAAATTTCAAAAAGTTCCATAACAGTCAGTAGAAACATGTCAAACGATGTGTTAAATCAGTCTTTAGGATGTTTTTAACATACATCTTCAATAATGTTCCAACCGGAGAATTCCATTATCTTCAGAAGTGTGATGGAACAGAGCTCCCTCTCATGTGAACGCTCATGGTCAGAGCATCGTCAGCTCATGGCAGACCTTACTCATTCCCTTCTCCTTCGGCCCCACCTCACAGTAGAAGAATCAGACAAGGTTCTAAAGACTGTTGACATCTAGTGGAAGCCTTAGGAAGTGCAACATTACCAATATCCCACTGTATCTTCAATAGGAGCAGAGTGGAAAATCGACCAACCTCATATTTCCCACTTCCTGGTTAGATTTTTTTCTCAGGTTTTTGCCTGCCATATGAGTTCGGTTGTACTCACAGACATCATTCAAACAGTTTTAGAAACTTCAGAGTGTTTTCTATCCAAATCTACTAATATGCATATTCTAGCTTTTATGTCTTTGTAGCAGGCCATTTACTCTGGGCATAATTTTCATCCGGACGTGAAAATACTGCCCTCTACACCAAAGAAGTTAAAGAGCAAGTTGGTCAGGATGATATCGATAAGGGTGGCCATTTTTCAGATTTAGGGTTGTACCTGGTAGGTTCCATAATCATTTGTGTGAGACTGAGGGCATCTAGCTTAGATTGTAGGATGGCCGGAGTGTTAAGCATATCCCAGTTTAGGTCACCTAACAGTACAAACTCTGATGATAAATGGGGGGAAATTAATTCACATATGGTGTCTAGGGCACAGCTGGGGGTTTAGGGTGGTCTATTACAAGCGGCAACAGTGAGAGACTTATTTCTGGAAATCTGGATTTTTAAAAGTAGAAGCTTGAACTGTTTGGGCACAGACCTAGATAGCATGACAGAACTCTGCAGGCTATCTCTGTAGTAGATTGCAACTCCACCGCCTTTGGCAGTTCTATCTTGGCGGTAAATGCTGTAGTTGGGGATGTACATTTCAGAATTGTTGGTGGCCTTCCTAAGCCAGCATTCAGACAGGGCTAGGACATCAGGGTTGTTGGAGTGTGCTAAAGCAGTGAATAAAACAAACTTAGGGAGGGGGCTTATAATGTTAACATGCATGAAACCAAGGCTTTACGGTTACAGAAGTCAACAAATGATAGCGCCTGGGGAATTGGAGTGGAACTAGGGGCTACAGGACCTGGGTTAACCTCTATATCACCATAGGAACAGAGGAGGTGTAGGATAAGGGTACGGCTAAAGGCTATAAGAACTGGTCGTCTAGTACGTTGTGGACAGAGAATGGAAGGAGCAGATTTCAGGGCGTGATATAATAGATTCAAGGCATAATGTTACAGACAAGGGTATGGTAGGATGTCAGTGCAGTGGAGGTAAAGCTAGGTATTGAGTGACGATGAGAGAGGTTAAGCCAGGTGAGGTCTCCGCCTGTATGTGGGGTAGGACGAAAGAGCTATCTAAGGCATTTTGAGAAAGAACTGAGGGCTCTACAGTGAAATAAAACAGTAAAAACTACCCAAGACAGCAGGCATATTGACGTTAAAGGCATATTGACATTAGAGAGAGGCATAAAGCAATCAAAGGTGTTGGTCAGGAGAGCTAAAACAACAATGGGTAAATGGCAAAGAATGGGCAGAGCAGGTCAGATAGGTACATACAGGACCTGAGTTTGAGGCTGGGGCTGACAGGTAAACAAAATAAGGTACTGTGTTATTGAAACAGTCCGGGGGGGATCAGCTGTGTATCCGAGTGATCATAAGGTCAAAAGAGCAGCAATAGGTAAGTCAGGGAGTTGTTCGGTAATCACTGCTACACTAGGCAAGCAGGGGACACAGCGTTCAGAAAAGCTAGCGGGCCGGGGTTAGTAGCTGGTTCTTCGGCGACATCGAAACAGAATAGCCTGTTGAGATCACATCGGGGCAATCACGTCGGCAGTCCAGTTGTGATGGATCCTGCAGGGCTCCGTGTCGACAATAAAGGGTCGAGGCCAATTGGCAAAGGAGGTATTGTAGTCCTAGATTTAGCTGGTATTTGGGCCTAGCTCGAGGCTAGCTCAAGGCTAGCTGGTGCTTGTTTCAGGACAGAGGCGTTAGCTAACAGTAGCCATTTGTTTGCAGCTAGCTAACTGCGATGATCTGGAGCTGCAGGAATCCGGTGATATGGTCGAGAGAAGCAGTCCGATATGCTCTGGGTTGATATCGCGCTGTGCTAGAATCTAGACTAGAACCAAAAAAATTGATTATATTACTCAATTGCTAGCCTATCTACACTAGCTTCCTGTTAAGGCAAGGGCTGATTACAAGGTTTTACTGATAACCTTCAAAGCATTACATGGGCCTGCTCCTACCAATCTTTCCGATGTAGTCCTGCCGTACATACCTACACGTACACTACGGTCACAAGACTCAAGTCTCCTAACTGTCCCTAGAATGTCTAAGCAAATAGGTGGAGGCAGGGCTTTCTCCTACAGAGCTCCATTTTTATGGAATGGTCTGCCTACCCATGTGAGAGACGCAGACTCGGTCTTTATTGAAGACTCATCTCTTCAGTAGGTCCTATGAGTGACTGTAGTCTAGCCCAGGAGTTTCAAGGTGAACAGAAAGGCACTGGAGCAACGAACCGGCCTTGCTGTCTCTGCCTGACCTCCCCTGGCCTCCCCTCCCCTGGCCTCCCCTCTTTCCACTGGGATTCTCTGCCTCTAACCCTATTACAGGGGCTGAGTCACTGGCTTACTGGTGCTCTTCCATGCCGTCCCTAGGAGGGGTGCGTCAGTTGAGTGGGTTGTGTCTCTGACGTTATCTTCCTGTCTGGGTTGGCACCCCCCCTTGGGTTGTGCCGTGGCGGAGATCATTGTGGGCTACACTCGGCCTTGTCTCAAGATGGTAAGTTGGTAGTTGAAGATATCCCTCTAGTGGTGTGGGGGCTGTGCTTTGGCAAAAGTGGGTGGGGTTAAATCCTGCCTGTTTGGCCCTGTCCGCGGGTATTGTCGGATGGGGCCACAGTGTCTCTCGACCCCTCCTGTCTCAGCCTCCAGTATTTATGCTGCAGTAGTTTATTTATGTGTCGGGGGGCTAGGGTCAATCGGTTATATCTGGAGTATTTCTCCTGTCTTATCCAGTGTCCTGTGTGAATATAAGTATGCTCTCTCTAATTATCTCTCTCTCTCTTTCTTTTTATCTTTCTCTCTTTCTATCTTACTCTCTCTCGGAAGACCTGAGCCCTAGGAGCATGCCTCAGGACTACCTGGCCTGATGACTCCTTGCTGTCCCCAGTCCACCTGGCCGTGCTGCTGCTCCAGTTTCAATTGTTCTGCCTGCGGCTATGGAACCCTGACTTGTTCACCGGACGTGCTACCTGTTCCAGACCTGCTGTTTTCAACTCTCTAGAAACAGCAGGAGCGGTAGAGATACTCTGAATGATCGGCTATGAAAAACCAACTGACATTTAGTCCTGAGGTGCTGACTTGCTGCACCCTCGACAACTACTGTGATTATTATTATTTGACCCTCCTGGTCATCTATGAACATTTGAACATCTTGGCCATGTTCTGTTATAATCTCCACCCGGCACAGCCAGAAGAGGACTGGCCACCCTTCATAGACTGGTTCCTCTCAAGGTTTCTCCCTAGGTTTTGGCCTTTCTAGGGAGTTTTTCCTAGCCACTGTGCTTCTACACCTGCATTGCTTGCTGTTTGGGGTTTTAGGCTGGGTTTCTGTACAGCACTTTGAGATATCAGCTGATGTAAGAAGGGCTTTATAAATACATTTAATTTGAAATTTGATTTGACAGGGAAAAAAGGCGAGGACCGCTAACCGTGGCTAACAAAGACTAGTAGCGAGTTAGCTGGCTAGCTCCTGATGGAAGTTCCAGTTATAAGGAATAAAAATAGCAGATCCGTGCCACATTGGGTGAGGCGGGTTGGAGGAAAGTATATTTAGTTCTTAGATAGAAAGTGAGATTAAGATATATACGAAAAATACTATTTACACAGAAAAAGACAAAAGACAAAGACAGAGACAGATGCACACGTCCTACTGCAGCGCCATCTTGGAAAAATATATATTTTTGAACTGCACTGTTGGTAAGTAAGCATTACACTGTAAGGCCTACACTTGTTGTATTCAGCGCATGTGACAAATAATGGTTGATTTGATTTGATTTACTGGAAAGATGTGACTTTCAGCTTACAGTAGGCCAAAAGTATACAGCAGATCGATTGTCCTCACTTTGATTATGCTGTAACAACAAAATAAAGGCGGCAGGTAGCCTAGTGGTTAGAGCCTTGGGCCTGTAACCGAAAAGTTGGTGGATCGAGTCCCCCAGCAGACAAGGTAAAAATCTGTCATTCTTCCCCAAAACAAGGCAGTTAACCCACTGTTCCTAGGCCGTCATTGTACATAAGAATTTGTTCTTCACTGACTTGCCTAGTTTTTATTATTTTTATTTTTTATTTTATTTTATTGTATTTTATTATTTTATTCTAAGACAAACATAGACTACAATTAGGGTGTGGAAATGTTAGGATTATTTTGCTCTTACTGTAGTACTGTAGCCTACTCCCGACCTGTCATGTCTAAGACACTGCATTGCAGCGCAAACTGCATTGCTGCAGATGCTGGTTCAATACTCATGCCAGCTGTGCCTGGGAGACCCCAGTTTTTAGAGGCTTCTGGTTTTTCACTCTCTAAAAACAGAAATAAATAATTGTAAACAACAAACTGGCTTTATTTATGAATTAGTAACAATGTTCAAGAATGGCCTTTTTCTCACATACTTTGCATTATTTGAAAACGGAATAATTTCCAAAATATCATTATTTTTTAAACAAAGCGATTATTATTAGGACGGCCGCAGAGCAGCGCACAGAAGACGGACCTAGCCCATGGGGAAGGGGGAAGGGGAAGGAGGAGGAGGAAGGGGGGGTGGCCCCCCGCCCCACTGGGTAGCACAGAGCAACACTTTAAGGGGCGTTGCACTGATCATGGAGCTGACTAGAGAAACGTTCCCTCTGTTCTTAGTGTCTGTCTGTATGTTCAAACTAAAACAATGTAACTAATAATGACATGAAAAATGCCCCTTAGATATGAATTTGGAGGGCAGAAATGATTTAAATATTAAAGCTTTGGACCTCTCACTAAAGGCATCAGTCGAAAGTTATACTTATATCCGAACTGGATTTAAAGAAAAATGACCTGAAAAAGCGCACATTTGTAAATCCCAAACTCTAAAAGTAATTGGAAAGGTAGATACAAATTATTTGTGACATTGTGGTTACAATAAAGAATGAAAACAAGATGTAAACAAGATGCTGTGTTTTTATTTACAGTAGTGATGGATAGCTGGAGCCATTTTGTATTTCTTCATCAAAATCTTTATGCTTTCGTCAATAAAATAACGAGAAAAAAGACATTCAAAATGCAGATGTTTAGTTAAACTACATTTTTTGGTCTGGAGCAAGCGGTATTGGCAGAGAGTCACACATCATTGGCAGAAAGTCAGTCGGAGAATGACGAGTTGAAGAGTGTGAGGAATAAGATGGAGTCACAATCCATGCCAGGAACACCTGTAAGCTCTTGAACTCCACCTCCGACAGGCAGAGTCAACATACCTGACATGTTTGTCAGGTCGTCAGTTCACCCTGACATTTCCACTCCTCTTTTGATAACAGAACTTGAACAACGCTCATCAGGCACAGCAAGGGCCGTCCGGACCTTTATGCTGTTCTGCTATTCCAAGGATGTGTAACCGAAGAGAGATACCAGGAGTGGACATAGAATACCCACTGGGATGGATCCGAGGCAATTGTGGCTTACCAGTGAACCTCCTAAGTGTTCAACATTAATACTCTGTCTCAGAAGTTTCTGTTCATGACTGATGCAACCCGAAAAAGCATTAAAGACAGAGTGAATGATTACTTGAGGTCACCGGGAAAGTCTAGACATGGCCTGCTCTCCCTTATGTAAGGAATTAGGCACTTTACCATGTTTACTACAGTATGTACTGTAGGCTGTTTACTTGTCAGACTGCACAGTAGCCTAATAAACAAATGCAGGCAGTTTCTATCATCAAAATGCTTTATTATCAAATGTTTAAAATGCACGTTGGCGACCTCATGCAACTTCAAAATGTCGGATAGAGCATATACTGTACAGTACTGTATTTCTTCATCAGCATTGTCATGCTTTTGTTAATAAAATAATGCTAAAAATACTCTTTCAAAATGCAGATGTTTATTTAGTTATTGATTCATAATGAATTACTATGGGAATACATATCACTGAATGACAGAAATATTGGAACAAAGTAGGCTAATGAAGGTAAACAAATTTACTGGAAAATACTCTTCCAAACACACATGGTCACCTTGTACAGCACCATTATGGCTATTAGCAGGGCTATTACCAGTACAATAGACTTGCCTAGAAGGAGGTTAGGGGGAGAATTCAATCTTCAAAATTATTTCTTAGTTAGGTTGGCGATATCGGTGCAGTGGTCTGAGGCACTGCATCTCATTTCAAGAGGCATCACCACAGTCCCTGGTTTGAAACCAGGATGTATCAAATCCGACCGTGATTGGGAGTCCAATAGGGCGGCACACAATTAGCCCAGCGTAATCCGGGTTAGGAGAAGGTTTGTCTGGCTGGGATATTCCATGTCAAAGAAATTAACAAGGTGGGCTTATGGTTTCTCTCCCTCTAAAAAAATTAATACATATTTTGGCCTTTATTCAGATTACAATCTCTCACCTTCATTTTTTGAAAAACGAAATCATCTAAAAAATATCGTTATATAGCCTACCCGCTGTAGTCAACTATTTCAGCACCGTTTCGCGCTGCTCTGAGACTGTCACGAATTTCCTCCTCTTCGTCTGAGGAGGAGTAAGGATCAGACCAAAACGCAGTGTGGTAAGTGTTCATATTGATTTATTTAAAAAAAACACAACTGGACACTGGAACAAAATAATAAACGTGAATCAACGAAACAGTCTCGTGTTGCGACAAACACTCACACAGAAACAAACACCCAGTATGATTCTCAATCAGGGAAAACTAACGACACCTGCCTCTGATTGAGAACCATACTAGGCCGAACACAAAAACCAACATAGAAAAACAAACAGACTGCCCACCCCAACTCACGCCCTGACCATACTAAAACAAAGAATAAAATTACAGAACTATGGTCAGAACGTGACAGTACCCCCCCAAAGGTGCGGACTCCGGCCGCAAAACCTGAACCTGTAGGGGAGGGTCTGGGTGGGCGTCTGTCCGCTGTGGCGGCTCTGGCGCGGGACGTGGACCCCACTTAACCATAGTTTTTGTCTGCCTCCTCAACCGCCCCCTTGGCCTCTTATGAGCTGCGACCCTCGCCGCCGACCTCGGACCCTCGCCGCCGACCTCTGACTTATATTCCATGATATTCATAAGATATATATAAGAATATTCAGTCAATATGAATCAAGTTTATGGCACAAACATATAGCCTCGGCACATACATAAAGCCGAGTGACTTACTCATTCATGGCTTTGGATCAAAATAAATAAGTACCAACATTCTTTCTGATAGTGTTAATAAATAAATGTTTTGGTTATTCTGACCTGGACACCATGTACAGTATAATAATAGCCAATTATGGGCTATTAACAGGACAATATACGCTTACCAACACCTCTTTGTATTTTGATACTTTGTGCAAGGCAATTGATTAGCATTAAAGACTTTGCGGCTTGGGCCTCCCAAGTGGGGCAGTGAGTTGATACAGATGCTGGTTTGATACCCATGCCGGGCTCCACCGGGAGACACCATGAGGCAACTTTTGATTTCTCTCCCTCTAAAAACAGAAATAAATCATTCTAAATAACAAGCAGGCTTTATTTTCAAATCACTGAGAATGTCTCACCCCATCATCAAGATTGGCTTTTTCTCACTCGCACTAAGTTAAATGAAAACAAAATCATTTCCAAACTATTGTTATTTTTAAAAACAAAGCTATTTTTATTTTTATTATTCATTAATTTAGAATTATATAAAAGCCCCTTAGATATTTTCACAGATCAGATTTGCCCTAACAAAAACTGCCCCTGAGATATTAATTTAGAATCCTCCAATCCTCTAAATGTAATTATTGGCGAAGAGTCACGTCATTTAAAAAATGTTTGTTGATATACTGTAGGCCTACCGTAGGCGACTTGAGTCTCACTAGTGTTGAGTAATGTGCTGTTAAAAGTGGTGTAGGTATTATTTATTTTAAAAAAGCATATTGAATTTAGAAGCAATAGGATTTTAAGCAATAGCCTCCCCACTGTGGTCAACCATTTCAGCACCGTTTCATGCTGCTCTGAGACATGCATGGGGACTGGTCTTGATAAATCAATGTGATTTTTTTATTTTCACTGAATCTCCATTTGGGAATTGGTTAGACTACAATTAGGGTGTGGAAATGTTATGCTCTTAGTACTGTAGCCTACTCCCAACCATCACGTTTTACAGCGCCATATTTTTTCCCCCATCCTAACGGAAACCCTGAGGGTTCAATTTTTTATTGTTCTTCGAATAGAAACACCATAACATTAATCAAATGAATTAAGCATAATTAAAAAAAAATCTATCCCATATACTATGTTCTTACAAAAAAAGGTTTTAAATTCTCTAGTACAGCCACTATTGAAGGCTATCAAATGCTTCTCACTGATGGCCTCTCGTGGTCAAACTGGCACTAACGAGCAATAATAGTAACGATGGCTGACAATTAAATAACCTGCAATAGAATTCTGCGGCAGCCTGAAAGGTGTGCTGCAGTATGACGTAACTTTTAAAGGAGGAACCACTGTACACCCTTACACCACTGTACACTCGGTAGGCTGACAGTATATCTAAAAAAAATGTTTCGATGATGTGACTCTAAATTACATTTAGAGGATTGAAGGATTCTAAATGAATATGTAAGGGGTACTTTTCATTAGGGCAAATCTGATCTGTGAAAATATCTCAGGGGCTTTTATATAATTTTAAATTCACCAAAAGCCATTGCCGCATGGGTCTCCCGGTTGCAGCCAGCATGGGTACTGAACCAGCATCTGTAGCAACACTGTTTGCATTGCTGTTCAGGGTCTTAGGCTGCTGCGGCACTCGGTCACTGTACAATATGATTGTTCGGGAGCAGGCTACAGTACTACAATACCAACACTGTTGGAAGCCAAGGATATAGAATGCGATTCCCTATCGCTCCTGAGTGTCCAAATATATATATGTATATACAGTGGGGCAAAAAAGTATTTAGTCAACCACCAATTGTGCAAGTTCTCCCACTTAAAAAGATGAGAGAGGCCTGTAATTTTCATCATAGGTACACTTCAAATATGACAGACAAAATGAGGGATAAAAAATCCAGGAAAATCACATTATAGGATTTTTAATGAATTTATTTGCAAATTATGGTGGAAAATAAGTATTTGGTCACCTTCAAACACGCAAGATTTCTGGCTCTCACTGACCAGGCCAGAAATCTTGCGTGTTTGAAGGTGACCAAATACTTATTTTCCACCATAATTTGCAAATAAATTCATAAAAAATCCTACAATGTGATTTTCTGGATTTTATTTCTCATTTTGTCTGTCATAGTTGAAGTGTACCTATGATGAAAATTACAGGCCTCTCTCATCTTTTTAAGTGGGAGAACTTGCACAATTGGTGGCTGACTAAATACTTTTTTCACCCACAGTATTTAACCTTGCTAAATTGTATATATTTCTGTTTGTTCAGGTGTCTGAAGAGACCCCTAAACAACTCAGATCAAGTTTGAGAAATTTAAGTTTGTAATGTCGTCTACCTGGCCAAAAACGAGTCTGCAAGAGCAGGCCACAGCAAGCTCACGCCCTCTCCTGATTCACCCCCGCCTCTGATGCTGTTAATGCCGGCCCCACGAGAACATTGACTGTGGAGCTGCTACAATCCGTGATGGCACCCTCAAAATCGATATTTTCTGTCAAATTGACTCTCTCTACAAATCTCAGGTCAGAGATATCAATGGTCAAAGACGAGCTTTAAAAAAATCTATTGAGAGTATACAGAATACGCTCGACACACACGAAGTGGCCTTATCGGAGCTGGAGCGCAGTGCTATAGACCACAGCTACAGACCACAGCACTCGCATTAGCGAGCTAGAGGCTAACATTGGATCATTATCAACAAGGGTGGCATACCTCGACAATAAATGTGAAGATATGGAAAGTTGAATGTGGAACAACAACATTTATCTATTGGGAATACCAGAGGGAGAGGAGGGCCCAAGACCGTCGGAGTTCATGGCCCAGCTGCTTCAGGAGCTGCTCGGTCTGGAGGAGAAGCCGCTGCTAGACCGGTCCCACCGCACCCTGCATAGCAGACCCCGGGATGGAGAACCCTGTGACCATTTATCATCAGGGTGGATTTCTTTCACGTCCGCAATGACATACTGAGGAGATCGGGAGAAGCATCTCCTCTCCTCTACAAGGGTAAAAGATAATTGCGGACTACGCCGCAGCTGCGGCGAAGAAGCGGGCTAGCTTTGGAGATGTGAAGCGCCTGCTACACGCCTGTCCGGGTGTGAAGTTCGGCCTCATCTACCCTGCGGTTCTGAGACTGACTTTACCAGACGGCTTCACGCACAGATTCGGGGACCCAGCTTTAGTGGCGATTTCATCAACAAGAACGTGAAAGTGGCTGTTGTACCGTATGGTGTGGAATAAATGGTTGGTTAGCTGGTCTTCTTAGCAGGCTAGTTAGCAGGCCGGCTGGCAGACTGGTTGGCTAGCGAAGCCAACTTTGCTGTGTTCACAACACTTGAATGTCATTCTTTTTTTTCTTTTTTTATTTCCAACCTATTCTATGTATGTTTGGTTTACTCTGGTTAAATGGTCACAAATCTCAGGTAGCACAGAGTAAGAGTTACCATGCTTTGCTCTAAACTTTTTTGTATTGAGAGTTTTGCTTGCATCTCAGTTGGGGAGATGCTTTGGCAAGGGAGATTGTGAGGGAAGGGGATTTTCCCTCTTTATTTGTATATAGTTTTATGTGTTTTTTGCGCTTTGTCGCTTGTATTCCTTTTTAAAATTTGCGCTAGTAAGTTCAACTAAGATCTTTAGTTTACATTGTACCTTGTCCTTTACGTGTCCTATCTCTCTTAAGACATGACTCAGCTTAGTGTAGCTCTTCCAGCTGGAGGGAATGGCTTTATTTTTCTTACTTGGAACTGCAGGGGCATAAATAACCCAGTTAAATGTAGTAAGGTGCTACAACACCTTCATCAATTGAAAGCTCACATCATCTTTCTCCAAGAAACTCATCTGAAAGTATCACAACACTCAAGTCTTAGGTGCAGATGTGTCGATCAGGTGTTCCATTCCTCATTTCAGAGTAAGGCAAGAGGGATGGCCATTTTCATTCACAGATTGGTACCTTTTACATGTTCTAATGTGATTGCAGATCCCCATGGTAGATACATAATTGTCAGTGTTAGGCTGCTCAATACGAATGTATTTCTTGTTAATATTTATGCTCCTAATGGTGATTTTTTTTCAAATCGGTTTTCTCTACACTCAACGACATGTCTTCCCATATGTTGATCTTAGGTGGTGACTTTAACTGTTGGTTAGACTCACATTTGGATCGATCCTCCACTAAACCTACTACCTTGTCAACTTCAGCTAGAGTTGTCTGAACCTTTATGCCTGAAGACCCTTGGAGAACATTTAATCCATCTGGAAAAGCATACTCTTTTTTTCTCATCGGTTCACCACACTTTTACGCACATAGACTACTTCCTTGTAGATGACAGACTTCTCCATTCCATATCTTAATGTTCATATAATCCAATTGTTGTATCTGACCACGCCCCTGTTACTATGGAAGTAGCCTTTTAAACTGTTGACAATCTGCGACCGCCTTGGCGGCTAAATGCTCAACTGCTCAGTAATAAACTGTCAATTTTGTTTTGGGTCAAATTGACTTTTTCATGAGAACAAATAGAACCCCAAACATTTCTGCGTTTACTCTCTGGGAAACTCTGAAAGCTTATATCAGAGGTGAAATTATTTCCTACACCGCACATGAGAACAAACTCAAAAGGGATAGGCTATCTATGTTAACATGCTGTATTGCCGTACATCATCTGGGATATCATTAGGGGGATCAATGATGAGTTCAATATATTTTACCAGTTTTTAAATACTTCTGAAAGTAAAGAGGATACATTGGAATGGGATGATTTCTTCCACTCACTTTCCGTGCCTTCTGTCAGCCGGGATTTGGTAAAATAATTAGTGCAGCCGATCACTGTTGAAGAATTGTCTAATGCTGTCAAATCCCTTCAATTCGGGAGAAATTCAGGGCCTGACGGCTACCCGGCAGAGTTTAATAAAAGGTTTCTCTCCAAAATAGCCACTATTCTAATTGAAATGAACAGTGAAGCATTTGTAAATGGTGCTCTCCCACAGACTCTCACTCAGGCAACTATTTGTCTTGTTCTTAAAAAAACATACCATCCAAATAGCCTGCTAAATGTTGACTATAAAATTTGGGCCAAACTCCTGGCAACGCGTCTGGAAACAGTCCTCCCATCAAATATCTCTCAGGATCAAACATAATTTATTAAACATAGACACTCATTCTTCAATCATCGATGATTATTTAATATTATATATAATCCTTCTGTCGCCAATGCCTCTGAAGCCATTATATCCCTGGATGTGGAGAAAGCGTTTGACCGGGTGGAATGGAAATACCTTTTTTACACTCTAAATAATTGTGGCTTTGGCTCCAAATACACGACTTGGATAAGACTTCTGTACTCATCCCCTCAAGCCTCTATCAGGACTAATAACACCCTATCAGATTACTTCCCTTTGCAATGATCATGACGCCGGGGTTGCCCTTTTAGTCCCTTACTGTTTGCCTTCGCCATAGAACCCATTGCAATAGCTCCAACCCTCCCATCAAAGGTATGTGAAGTCCATGGAGAACAAGAGCACCTCCTCCCAGCTGCCCACTGCACTGAGGCTAGGAAACACGGTCTCCACCGATAAATCCATGATTATCGAAAACTTCAATAAGCACTTCTCAACGGCTGGCCATGCCTTCCGCCTGGCTACTCCAACCTCGGCCAACAGCTCCGCCCCCCGTAGTTCCTCACCCAAGCCTCTCCAGGTTCTCCTTTACCCAAATCCAGATAGCAGATGTTCTGAAAGAGCTGCAAAACCTGGACCCGTACAAATCAGCTGGGCTTGACAATCTGGACCCGCTATTTCTGAAACTATCTGCCGCCATTGTCGCAACCCCTATTACCAGCCTGTTCAACCTCTCTTTTATATCGTCTGAGATCCCCAAGGATTGAAAGCTGCCGCAGTCATCCCCCTCTTCAAAGGGGGAGACACCCTGGACCCAAACTGCTATAGACCTATATCCATCCTGCCCTGCCTATCTAAGGTCTTCGAAAGCCAAGTCAACAAACAGGTCACTGACCATCTCGAATCCCACCGTACCTTCTCCGCTGTGCAATCTGGTTTCCGAGCCGGTCACGGGTGCACCTCAGCCACACACAAGGTACTAAATGATATCATAACCGCCATCGATAAAAGACAGTACTGTGCAGCCGTCTTCATCGACCTCGCCAAGGCTTTCGACTCTGTCAATCACCATATTCTTATCGGCAGACTCAACAGCCTCGGTTTTTCGGATGACTGCCTTGCCTGGTTCACCAATTACTTTGCAGACAGAGTTCAGTGTGTCAAATCGGAGGGCATGCTGTCCGGTCCTCTGGCAGTCTCTATGGGGGTGCCACAGGGTTCAATTCTCGGGCCGACTCTTTTCTCTGTATATATCAATGATGTTGCTCTTGCTGCGGGCGATTCCCTGATCCACCTCTACGCAGACGACACCATTCTATATACTTTCGGCCCGTAATTGGACACTGTGCTATCAAACCTCCAAACGAGCTTCAATGCCATACAGCACTCCTTCCGTGGCCTCCAACTGCTCTTAAACGCGAGTAAAACCAAATGTATGCTTTTCAACCGATCGCTGCCTGCACCCGCATGCCCGACTAGCATCACCACCCTGGATGGTTCCGACCTTGAATATGTGGACATCTATAAGTACCTAGGTGTCTGGCTAGACTGCAAACTCTCCTTCCAGACTCACATCAAACATCTCCAATCAAAAATCAAATCAAGAGTCGGCTTTCTATTCCGCAACAAAGCCTCCTTCACTCACGCTGCCAAGCTTACCCTAGTAAAACTGACTATCCTACCGATCCTCGACTTCGGCGATGTCATCTACAAAATGGCTTCCAACACTCTACTCAGCAAACTGGATGCAGTCTATCACAGTGCCATCCGTTTTGTCACTAAAGCACCTTATACCACCCACCACTGCGACTTGTATGCTCTAGTCGGCTGGCCCTCACTACATATTCGTCGCCAGACCCACTGGCTCCAGGTCATCTACAAGTCCATGCTAGGTAAAGCTCCGCCTTATCTCAGTTCACTGGTCACGATGGCAACACCCATCCGTAGCACGCGCTCCAGCAGGTGTATCTCACTGATCATCCCTAAAGCCAACACCTCATTTGGCCGCCTTTCGTTCCAGTACTCTGCTGCCTGTGACTGGAACGAATTGCAAAATCGCTGAAGTTGGAGACTTTTATCTCCCTCACCAACTTCAAACATCAGCTATCCGAGCAGCTAACCGATCGCTGCAGCTGTACATAGTCTATAGGTAAATAGCTCACCCATTTTCACCTACCTCATTCCCATACTGTTTTTATACTGTTTTTATTTATTTACTTTTCTGCTCTTTTGCACACCAATATCTCTACCTGTACATGACCATCTGATCATTTATCACTCCAGTGTTAATCTGCAAGATTGTATTATTCGCCTACCTCCTCATGCCTTTTGCACACATTGTATATAGACTGCCCATTTTTTCTACTGTGTTATTGACTTGCTAATTGTTTACTCCATGTGTAACTCTGTGTTGTCTGTTCACACTGCTATGCTTTATCTTGGCCAGGTCGCAGTTGCAAATGAGAACTTGTTCTCAACTAGCCTACCTGGTTAAATAAAGGTGAAATAAAAAATAAATAAAAATAGTCAGATACGGGCACGAACACAAACTGTCTTTATATGCAGATCATTTATTATTATACATGTCCAACCTTTCTGTTTCTGTTCCTGCTGTCCTTGCCACTTTCACATCCTTCGGTCACTTATCAGGGTATTAACTGAATCTAAAAAAAAAGCGAATTGATGTCGCTTAATATGGCACAAAAAATGACTCTTTACATAACTTGCCATTTAAATTTGTTCACGTTTTATTTATCTCGGGGTACATGTTACAATCAGATTTGAAAACCTTTTTCAAGCCAACTTTGCTCCTCTTTTAACCCGTAATAAGGAAGATTTGGAACGCTGGTCTTTGCTACACCTCTCCTTAGTCGCACTAATTAATTATATTAAAATTAATACTCTCCCTAAATTCTTATATCTCTATCAGTGCCTACCGATTCTTCTTTCCAATACATTTTTCAAAAAGATCAACGGCCTAATTCTACCTTTTATATGGGACAAAAAGCCCCTTAGGATACGAAAACAGCTTTTGCAGAAGCCTAGACCAGACAGCCGTCTAGCGCTACCGGATTTCAGATTCTATTATTGGGCCACTAACTTTAGGATTATTCAGTACTGGTTGCAGAGCAGAGAGATATTCCCACCCCCAATTAGGCTAGAGATGGAGGCCGCCTCATCTATACCAGCATCATTGTCTTCCCTCGCTCCTCCATTACAGGCCCTTACTCCTCCTTCACCAAGAATATATGTGTCAAAACAACATTGAAGATCTGGAATCAATTTAGGCCCCACTTTGGGTTTCAGACAACCTCTTCTTTTGCTTCGGTAGCCTCAAACCCAGCTTTTCCACCATCTATGGTTGATGGTGCTTTCTCAACATGGTCTGGTCTCGGTATTAAAAGATTCAGAGATCTCTGTATTAACAATATGGTTAGTAAGTTTGAACAAGTATCAGCTAAATTTAGTCTCCCCAGACATAATTTCTTTAGGTTCTTACAGGTCCGGAGTTACGTTCACGGCATAGATTCCCGATTCCCTTCCTAGTGAAACACAGTTTGACACCTTCCTACTCTGAAAGGCACCTTGTCAATAATCTATAGTCAAATTTGCTCACTACAAACCACCTCATTAAACAATATTAAATCCTCATGGGTGGAGGAACTGGGTGAGGAAATATCTGATGAACTATGGGAAGGGGCCACTCAAAAGTGTGCATATCTCTTCTATTTGAGCTCGACACGGTCTCATTCAATGCAAACTTATTCATAGGGCCCACTGGACCAAGGCAAGATTATCCAAAATTTACAAGGATGTTAACCCTAATTGTGTACGATGTAACCAGTCTCCTGCTAATCATGTACACATGTTGTGGTGTTGCCCATCTCTTGTTGGTTTCTGGAAAGACATCTTTAACACACTCTCAGAATTAAGCGACACACAGATTGAGCCAGAACCTTTTATTGCACTATTTGGGGTTTCCTTACCCACAATACAATTGACCAAAATGAATAAGGATGTAATTGCCTTTGTCACTTTGTTAGTGAGACGATTAATTTTACTTAGATAGAAATCCTCTGCACCCCCTTCTCATGCTCTTGGATTAAATCAGTTTTAAATTGCAGAAGGTTTGGGAAAAATTAAACACACACTCAGTGGGTCTATAGACAAATTCTGTACAATGTAGGCTCCCTTCTTTTCTTATGTTAAATTACTACATTTCTCTGCAGTTCCAGAGTGATGCATATTTATATATTGGTGATGTAAGAGGCCTGGTATGTGTATACACCCATCTCGGGTGTTAAGGACTGTATTATCTGTGCTTGTTGACCTGTAACAACTGCATCAAAATAAAACCAAATCTTGTCTTTTTATATGTTTGTCTCTCTCTTTGTTTTGCTGTATTGTTGCCTTTGATGTGTTGTTTCATTTTACTACCAAATAACTTATGTACAATTATTTTGTAAATGCTGGTGTTGAAAATTCAATAAGCAAAGTAAAAAATAAATAAATAATCAATGAAACATAATCCCAACTCATGACGTTATTACCCTGCATAAATCTGCAGGTAGCGAACCAACCAGGTTCAATGTTGGCTATCTAATATTAGGCTATAACTACCAATGCAAATGGCTCCTCTGTTATATAATCCAGCTCTCTCTTGCTGGACCTTTTTTCAGCTGTGCTGCAAGGCTGCTGTCCTGTTCTGTCCGCATCTTGGTTAGGAGTTCATCTAAGGTGTGGATGTCTGGTTGCTGTTTGCTCACGCACTCCCTGTGCAGGACCATCTCACACTCCAGTTTGGTGAACTCATCCCTCATGGCAGCCATGGTGTTGAGGAGGGCCTGAGACTTCTCTGCACTGAGGTGGTCACTCTCCTCCTTGGGCATGTCCTCCACTATAGTGGGAAGAGAGGTGCTGGATGTGCCTTTTTGGGTGGCGAGAGTGGGGGTGAGTGTGGTGCTGCTGGAGTTTCCCTTGTGGGAGGTGTCATTTTTATTTAATTTATTTACAATTTTAATCCCAGCCCCCGTCCCCGCAGGAGGCCTTTTGCCTTTTGGTAGGCCGTCATTGTAAATAAGAATTAATTCTTAATTGACTTGCCTAGTGAAATAATAATTTAAATAATGATAATAATAATAATATAAATCAATAAAATAAAGTTACTGGTGGTGTCCTATCTCTCTGCTCTCTCCTTAATTGTAAATAAAGTCTTTTTCAAACAGCCTAAGGTTACCTTGCACCATGACAGTCACAGTCTTGTAGAGGTTGATTGTTATCATGGTGCTGTCTGAGTCGTCTGCCTCTTTTACTTTTAGCTTCCACAAATGACAGATTCCCTCTTTCGTTATGGATGGGTAGTGAGAGCAGAGTGCTGAGCACCATGAACTTGGCTGGTCAGTGAGAAAGATGAGATTACTCACACCACCTTTTAAATAGAGACCTTTTGTAGTTTCTGTTTAAAAGCTTTCCTCGTTGTCTCATTTTTTGCCTCTGGACGGTAGATAATGGACTCAGCGCTGAGGGGGAGGGGGGACATGTAATGTAACGCCCTCGACTCCTTGCCCATTGACTCCTGGTGTCTGGGTGTCATTTCTGAGTGACAAACTTAGATTATGCTAGGAATCGACTCCAAAGACTCATTATTTTTGCAATGGAGGGAACTGGTTCCATCATCTACTTCAAGAACAAACTCTCTCATCTTTCATAGCTAAGAAAGAGCGAGCTAGCGAGGGAGAGAGAGAGTGATAGATGGGAGAGGGACAGTCAGACATAGGTGTGTTGGCCAGCAGGCAGAAAGTCATAACCGTGCATCGTAATCGAAAGATATAGGCTATCGCAATGCTGTATTTCGAAATGTCTTTGCTTGCAATGTCTTGCGCATGTTCACTGAAGTAAGAGCTATCAAGGAGTTGGCTAAGTTACTATACACGCAACAGACCGAAGACCAAACACACACTAGCGTTTTCATTGCTAAGGGAAAGAGCAGGTGAGCCATTGAGGGATAGAGAGGATAGGGGCAGGCAGACAGACAGTCAGAACCATGCGCATAGGCTATATTTTGGTCATCTGTATCTCGCTATGTATTGTCTTGTAATGCCTTGTAAATGTATATATATTAGGCTATCAATGAGTATGGCTAAGCTTTTCTTCATAGTGCTAGTGAATTGAAATTAAACATCTCCCAATGCATCAGTTTAATTTGGCCTAAATGTGCAATAAAAATGATTGTGCCTGTAGCTTATTTAATAAACCCTGGTTGGCTGACGATATACTAGGTCTGGGCTCTCCAACCTTGTTCCTGGAGAGCTACCTTCCTATAGGTTTTCGCTCCAACCCCAGTTGTAACTAACCAGATTCCGTTTATCAACGAGCTAATTATTGAATCAGATGTGCTAGATTAAGGTTGGCGTGAAAACCTACAGGATGGTAGCTCTCCAGGAACAAGGTCCATTGTTGTTAGAAAGGACTTCTACCATGTATCGTTAAAATAATGACTATGATCACACTTCATCAATTTAAATATTATGGGGACATCTATACATTCAGGAGCCAAGGACAAGTTGTCAGTGTAGCCTATGACGCTGAAATATCTTCAAGCCTACAATAAAAAACTCCAGGCTTACGTTATGAGAGCCAACTATATTTGAATTGTTTTTATATGACGGGGAAGTTTGGAAAAATGTATCCTGTGTGCATCGTCCTCTGGAAAAAAAAGCACATGCTTGGATAATAATTACAAAACCAACGTCTCTAGTAATACCCGTCCGAATAGGGCTGTAAAAATGGCAAAGAATAGGCTTATCAGCGTAACGCACCGTATCATCTCATGGGATCCGTAAAGGCTGCACACAGCAGAAATACTGTATCACTGAAATATTCTCGTTCCTACACATCACCTTCTATATTCAAACACAATAGGCATTTTATAGGCTAAGTTGATGACCAAATGGGTAGCATGAAGCTCATGTCAGTCCTCTAGAACGCAAATGTTGTCATCCTACTAGGACTCTGCAATAATGAGGTAGTGTTTGCTCATCCGTTTCAGCTTGTTTTTGGAGTCTAGTAAGAGTTAACTCCTTCGACTCCAACCACAGGAGTCAGAGTCGGAGTCAACTCCAAATATCCTGGAGTCGTGCATCACTAGGGACATGGTGCCTGTGGGCTCTGCTGCACCTGTTGCTGCTCTGTTCTGCTGCTGCACCATGGCAACGGTTTTCATTTGTTTGCTACTGTTGCTAGCTAGCTCTAACTTAGTTTAAAAAAAAGTTAAAATAGTCACACACACAAAATACAGAAGATGTGTGTAGAGTAGATCTGTAGAGTAGATGTTCTCCTTTTTGGTTTACTCACTCACTTTTCCTATTTTGATGGAACACTGTTGGTCATTATTTCTTGTCTTGAATTTTTTTTTACATATGAGTGTTTATCTAAAAATGTTTTAAAGAAAGAAATCAGGAGCTCACGCTGAGAATATCTGTAGCTCTCCGTAGCTCTCTTTCTCTTTCGCTCTCTCTCTCTCACACTCTTTCTCCCTCTCCCTCCTCTTCACCACCTCTCTCCATCTCTTTCTGTATCCCCCTCACTCCCTCCCTCCCTCCTCTACACCCCCCTCCCTTCTAAGTTCTCCATCTCTTTCTCTTTCTTTTTTTCCTCATCTAAGCTCAGTCTCATAGCCACTGCTGTGTGGTGATGCAGCTGTTCCCCCCGAGGACATACTGAAGCATGGCTGGCTTCATTTCACTGTGGTAATCGTTGAATTTAACCAGCCCTGTTCAATGCGATGAGCAAATATTGTGACAGGCTTTCCGCTGCTTTCCCTCTGAGAATCAAGTGCACTCTAGTCTGAGGGTGACATATTCCACATCAATTATTCCAGACTTATTTTTCTTTGCCTTTATTCTTTTTGCATTATGCTTCTTGTTTTTCTTCTTGTGGTGCTGGATGTTCCTCTTCTTCTTCTTCCATTTCTTTTTCTTCCATCTCCTTATTTTTCTTATCATTATTTAAGGCCCTGGCTGGAATAAAGGCCCACAGTGGTGTAGTGCAAATTGTTTTGGTGAGGAAGCCCCCCCTCCCCACTCCCAAAACAATAGAACATCATTACATCATAATTTCTCGAACAAAGTTTCTACCTACAGATGTAAATCAGGTCTTTGCATGAAATGCATCCTCCAAAAGCAAACATCTGCCTATGCTCACACGTTATTGTCTCAAGAAAATGTTATATTTTTAATACTGTCAAACACCAAGTTAGGCATACCTCATTTAAAAAACTGTCAATCATGAAAGATAATTCTTCATGTTTTACTGGTGAAATGTCCAAACTGCATGCCAATTATTTGATCTCAATCAGTTTCATGATAATATGCATTTAGATCTTCTTGAACTAAGCCTACTGTTTAGTGAGCAAATTAAAGATGATGGTGTTAACAAATTATAAGCCTTTCTTGTAGGCCTATTTTGTTTCAATCAAACAATATCTTGTGTCTAGTGACGCACTGTTGAGTTTTAGCCACATTATCATTTTTGACTATTCAGATTGAGATAAGAAATGACTGAGAACTGAGGTGTTTTTAGTGCAACATATTATAAGCCCACTAAGCTACAGTATATGGTATTATACACAACAGCTGGTTCTAATTCTGGACGCTGATTGGTTAGAACCGCATTCCAGTCGGTGTCTAGTGCACAAGTTATCACCGGCTAAATCTATGATGGTGAAAGGCCTATTTACTCTGTTCCATCTCACTGCGCAATCCACTGTCTCATCAGCCCAGCCAGGCAATTTATAAACTTGTTCTCCACTATAAAAATAATCTAGATATTATCTCTCATTTCTTTTAGACTAGCATTTGATTTTCAGCAGCGGAGATTTGTATCAACCTTGCTATAATGTCTCTCCAACATTTGCAACATTGTTTTAATACTGAAATTTGATCTCCAGCTCTCCCATACTAATGAATGTGTTGGGAGTTGGGACGAGACATACAGGCAGTGTCATGTCTGCTCCTGCTCCTCACCCTCCGGCGTACGATGCATCCAGAGTACTAACCACCGGTTCTGGGATTCATCATTACGCACACCTGGCACTCATCATTACGCGCACCTGTGAATCATTACGATTCACTCAATAATTACCTTCATAATTTCCACCCCTTTAAATCAAATCAAACTTTATTTGTCACATGCGCCGAATAATACAAGTGTAGACTTTACTGTGAAATGCTTACTTACAAGCCCTTAACCAACAGTGCAGTTCAAGAAGAAGAAAATATTTACCAAGTAGACTAAAATAAAAAGTAATAATAAAATGTAATACAATAAGAATAACAATAACGAGGCTATATACAGGGGCACCGTTACCAAGTCAGTGTACAGAGGTAAAGGCTAGTTGAGGCAATCTGTACATGTAGGTGGGGGCGAAGTGACTATGCATAGGTAACAAACAACAGCGAGCAGCAGCAGTCTACAAAGGGAGGGGGGGTCAATGTAAATTGTCTGGTGGCAATGTTATGAATTGTTCAACAGTCTTAGGGCTTGTGGTAAAAGCTGTTGAGGAGCCTTTTGGTCCTAGATTTTGTACCGCTTGCGTGCGGTAGCAGAGAAAACAGTCTATAACTTGGGTGACTGGAGTCTCTGACAATTTTATGGGCTTTCCTCTGACACCGCTTATTATATAGGTCATGGATGGCAGGAAGCTTGGCCCCAGCGATGTACTGAGCCGTTCGCACCACCCTATATCTAGCTAGGGAGTTTTATTCCTCTGCTGGTAGCGTGACTACAGCTCAAGCTCATTACCATAACGCACAATGCGCAAAAATATTCCTAAAAATATTTAACCTCCACACATTAACAAGTAAAATAGCTCAAATAAAAGATAAACAAGTTGTTTATCTAGCCAGCAAGTCAGATTTCTAAAATGTTTTACGGCGAAAACATAGCACATATTTATGTCAAACCACCACCGCAGACATAGCTCATTAGCATAGCCAAGTAGGAAAAAATATGCAATCAACAAACGCAGGATTAAAAGAAAAATCATTTCACTAACCTTTTGAAATCTTCATCAGATGACAGTAATATAACATGTTACACAGTACATTCATTTTTTTCAATAATATGCTATATATATCCATAAATCTCTGTTTACAATGATGCATCGTTCAAAAAAATGCTACCCAAATGTCCTGAGAAATGACGATAGCCCCGGCAGATAACGAGCTAACAAGGAATACACATCATAAACTTTGACTAAATATGCATGTTTTACATATGTATAGCAAGATACACTTCTTCTAAATGCAATTGCATTGTTACATTTAATTTTAACGTTACATTTTGTCACTAGACTATAATATGGAGTCGGGGTCACAGTAGCATAATGACTCCTCTATCTTGGAGTCGACAGAAACCCAAAATTAATACATTAAATGTTCCCTTACCTTTGTTATTCTTCCATCAAACGACCTGTAAGGGATTATACTTAGCGGTTTTCAAGTCTGGTCTTTCGGTTCTCAAAATAGCCTGATTTTGGTAAAAATGTAGTCAAAATTGAAGTGGTTGCGCACCAAAACTTTGAAAGTATATATAATATGTCGAGTAAACTTGTCAAACTAACTTCATAATCAAGCTTTAATTTTGAGAACAAACAGAAACACAAGCACTGTTCAATCGATCTTGGAAAAGAGAGAGGACTTGACCATTGCGCACAGGTTTTTTTGAGTGACTGAGAGCTTACCGCGTGCTCAAACTCTCGCGAGCGGGCGATTCTCACAATGAGAAGCCCCATTGAAAGCTGAGATCACGCTGAACACGTGGAGACTGTTCCTGGTGCTGTAACTGTTTGGGGAGGGTGTTTGCGATGAGGTCAAAGGTGACCCAACTTTTCAGATGAGAAGAGATATTTTGGGAAAATGCAGATTTTGAGAGTTCTGCTTTACATAGAGACATAATTTAAACAGTTTTAAAAGCTTTAGAGTGTTTTCTATTCGATAATATTTTTTATTTGCATATATTAGCAACTTTTGACAAAAATGTATCATGTTTTATATGGGTACCCAAATCCTCCAGAAGGGGCAGTAAACCGTGGTATCCTAAACAGGATATACCCTATATATTATATATATGTGTGTATATATACTGAGATCATGTGACACAGATTGCACACAGGTGGACTTTATTTAACTAATTATGTGACTTCTGAAGGTAAATGGTTGCACCAGATCTTATTCAGGGGCTTCATAGCAAAGGGGGTAAATACATATCAAACATATTAGCATTGGACGAAACATATACACAATCGCAAATACCACTCAAATGGATGGCAGTTCATCTAAACCATGTGGCAAGTGGCATATGGCAAAAGCCAAGAGTCATACAACAAAAATCCCAAATATGGACTGTTTTTCAATTTTTTTTTCAGATTATTTTGTCAATTATTCATATATAATAACCATATGGACACACCTTTGTCTTATTTTATTGAGTTTGTCTATAACGTCTATGTTTTGTCCATTTGCAATATATGATCATAGGAAGTCAAAAATCAGTGAACCATGGCCAAATGGCATAAGAAATGTCCAAATTCCATACATAAGTACTGAAAGTACCAAATCAGGATGTTTTGTCCATTTGCCATATATGATCATAGGAAGTCAGCTTCTAAACCCAAAAGTGAGTGAACCATGTCCAAATGGCATAATAAATGTCCAATTAACATTTATACTGACCAAATGATATCACTATATTAAAACCTTTTGTGGCTAGGGGGCAGTATTTTCATTTTTGGAAAAATAACATGCCCGTAGTAAACAAGATATTTTGTAAGGACAAGATTCTAGAATATGCATATAAAGTTTCCAAAACTGTAAAAATATTGTCTGTGAGTATAACAGAACTGATGTTACAGGCGAAAGCTTGAGAAAAATCCAATCCGGAAGTGCCTCATGTTTTGAAAGCGCTGCGTTCCAATGTGTCCCTATTGAGCAGTGAATGGGCTATCAACCAGATTACTTTTTCTCCGTATTCCCCAAGGGGTCTACAGCATTGTGACGTAGTTTTACGCATTTACGTTGAAGAATACCCATAAGCGGCTACATTGCGCAAGTGGTCACCTGATGCTCCCAGAGAGATTCTCGCGTAAAATGCAGAGGTAGCCATTATTCCAATCGGTCCTTTGAAAACCTAATTGTCCCGGTGGATATATTATCGAATATATATTTGAAAAACACCTTGAGGATTGATTATAAACAACGTTTGCCATGTTTTTGTTGATATTATGGAGCTAATTTGGAATATTTTTCGGCATTTTCGTGACTGCAATTTCCGGACGATTTCTCAGCCAAACGTGAAGAACAAGCGGAGCTATTTCGCCTACAAAAGTAATATTTTTGGAAAAAAGGAACATTGGCTATCTAACTTGGAGTCTCGTGAGTGAAAACATCCGAAGCTCATCAAAGGTAAACGATTTAATTTGATTGCTTTTCTGATTTCCGTGACCAAGTTACCTGCTGCTAGCTGGACAAAATGCTATGCTAGGCTATCAATAAACTTACACAAATGCTTGTCTAGCTTTGGCTATGAAGCATATTTGAAAATCTGAGATTGCAGGATGATTAACAAAAGGCTAAGCTGTGTCTCAATGTATTTCACTTGTGATTTTTATGAATAGGAATATTTTCTAGGAATATTTATGTCCGTTGCGTTATGCTAATTAGTGTCAGTCGATGATTACACTCCCTCATGTGGGATGGGGAGTCACTAGAGGTTAATTAACCTCTTTGGGATTGGGTGCAGCATTTTCACTTTTGGATAAATAGTGTGCCCAATTTCAACTTCCTGCTACTCATGCCATGAATATAAGTAGAATATAAGTAGATTTTGATAGACAACACTCTGAAGTTTCTAAAACTGTTTGAATCATGTCTGTGAGTATAACAGAACTTATGTAGCAGGCAAAACCCAGAGGACTAACCGTTCAGATGTCTTTTTTTTAAGGTCTCTGTCTGTTCAGTGAATTCTTGTTGGCAAACGATATTTCTTAGGAACTGGTTTTCAGTTCCTACCGCTTCCACTGGATGTCACCAGTCTTTGAAATTTAGTTGAGGTTATTCATTTGTGCAATGAAGAAGTAGACCATCTAGGAACTGGGTAACACTGTTGAGAGTGCGCAAGACGTGAAAAGTAGCATGGTTTGTTGTCTTCCTGTATTGAACACAGATAGACCCGTCTACAATTTGTTCGATTATAAACGTTTAAAAATACCTAAAGTTGTATTACAAAAGTAGTTTGAAATATTTTGGCAAAGTTTATAGGCAACTTTTGAAATATTTTGTACTCACGTTGTGCATTTTGGAAGCTGTTTTTTTTGGATCAAATGCACTTTATAAATTGACATTTGGATATATTTGGACGGAATTAATCGAACAAAAGGACCAATTGTGATGTTATTGGGACATATTGGAGTCAAAATGCAGGAGACAGAGTTCAAAAGAAGCACCATTGTCAAAAAGGTAATAAATGTTTTAAACACGATTTTATTTTTGTGACAAACTAATTTTGAACAGGTGCTACCACTAAACATACAAGGAGGGAGAGGAAAACAATCAGTGCAGCTAATAGGCCGGTGATGAAATATGCTACACTCTTTGTTGACTGTTGTGTTATCATCAGATAATAGCTTCTTATGCTTTCGCCGAAAAGCCTTTTTAAAATCTGACATGTTGGCTGGATTCACAACGAGTGTAGCTTTAATTGAGTATGTGTGATTTAATGAAAGTTAGATTTTTATATCATTTTAAAAAATTTGCCGCGCTGCATTTTCCCTATTTTTTGCCCAAGTGGGAGGCAACCGTCCCCTATACCATAAGAAGTTAAATGTCTTACTCACATCGGCTACGGAGATCGTGATCACACAGTCATCCAGAACAGCTGATGCTCTCATGCATGTTTCAGTGTTACCTGCCTTAAAGCAAGCATAAAAGTAATTTAGCTAGTCTGGTAGGCTCGTGTCACTGGGCAGCTCGCGACTGTGCTTCCCTTTGTAGTCTGTGATAGTTTAAAAGCCCTGCCACATCCGCCGAGCGTGTATCAATCTTAGTCCTGTATTGACACTTTGCCTGTTTGATGGTTCATCGGCGGGCATAGCTGGATTTCTTATAAGCTTCCGGGTTTGAGTCCTGCTCCTTGAAAGCGGCAGCTATATCCTTTAGCTCAGTGCGGATGTTGCCTGTAATCCATGGCTTCTGGTTGGGGTATGTACATACGGTCACTGTGAGGATGATGTCATTGATGCACTTATTGATGAAGCCAGTGACTGATGTGGTGTGCTCCTCAATGCCATTGTAAGACTCCCAGAACATATTCCACTCTGTGCAAGCAAAACAGTCCTGTAGCTAAGCATCTACTTCATCTGACAACTTTCTTATTGACTGAGTCCCTGGTGCTTCCTGCTTTAGTTTTTGCTTGGAATCAGGAGGATATAATTATGGTCAGATTTGCCAAATGGAGGGCGAGGGACAGTTTGTACGGGTCTCTGTGTGTGGAGTAAAGGTGGTCTAGAACTTTTTTCTCCCTCTGGTTGCACATTTAACATGCTGGTAGAAATTAGTTAAAATGAGTTTCCCTGCGTTATACAGTCCCCGGGCCACTAGGAGCACCACATCAGGATGAGCGTTTTCCTGTTTGCATATGGCCGTGTACAGCTCATTGAGTGCGGTCTTAGTGCCAGAATCGGGTTTGTGGTGATATATAGACAGCTACGAAAAATTCAAATGAAATCTCTCTTGGTAAATAGTGTGGTCTATAGCTTATCATGAGATACTCTAACTCAGGCAAGCAAAACCTCCAAAGTTCCTTAGATTTTGTGCACCAGCTGTTATTTACAAATATACCAAAGGCCACTGTTCTATCCTGCTGAAAAAGCTTAAAACCCACCAGCTGTATGTCATTCATGTCGTCGTTCAGCCACAACTCGGTAAAACATAAGATATTACAGTTTTTAATGTCCCATTGGTAGGATATACGTGATCGTAGTTGGCCCCGGGATGAGGGCCTTGTCAGGCGTCTGAAGTAAATCCTTCCCGTTCAACTCATTGAAGAAAAAGTATTCCTCCAGTATGGGGTAAGTCATCTCTGTCCTGATATCTAGAATCTCTTTTTGGTCATAAAACACGGTGGCAGAAACATTGTGTACAAAATAAGTTACAAGTAATGAGAATAAATATATACAATAGCACAATTGTTTACGGGATCGTAAAATGGCAGCCATCTCCTTCGGCGCGTTTATAGCACAAAAGGTATGGCAAATTAGTCTGGCAGCCCAACTTATTGGCAAACGTACTGCAAATTAAGAAATCATGTGACTACACTAAAGAAAAAGAAAAAATACTATGAAGCAAAGATAAATTATTTAAAGAATGATCGTAAAAAGCTTTGGGGCACCTTAAATGACCTTTGGGAAAAAAGCCAACTCGGCTCCATCATTCATTAAATCGGATGGCTCATTCATCACAAAGCCCACTGATATTGCCAACTACTTTAATTACTTTTTCATTGGCAAGATAAGCAAACTTGGGGATGACATGCCAGCAACAAACGCTGACACCACAAATCCAAGTATATTGTACCAAATGATGAAAGACAAGAATTGTACTTTTGAATTCCGTAAAGTCAATGTGGAAGAGGTGAAAAGATTATTGTTGTCTATCAACAATGACAAGCGACCAGGGTCTGACAATTTGGATGGAAAATCTTCAATTTAAGCCTTCTAGAAAGTGTGTGCCATCAGGCCTGGAGGGAAGCTAAAGTCATTCCGCTACCCAAGAACATTAAAGCCCCTTTTACTGGCTCAAATAGCCAGTAAAGGGTAGTAACACGGATTGTAAACTGTCATGGTCAAAACATATTGATACAACAGTAGCTAAGATGGGGAGAAGTATGTCCATAATAAAGTGCTGCTCTGCCTTCTTAACAGCACTATCAACAAGGCAGGTCCTATAGGCTCTAGTTTTGTAGCACCTTGACTACTGTTCAGTCGTGTGGTCAGGGGTTACAAAAAAGGACTCAAGACATTACAATTGGCTCAGAACAGGGCACCACCACCGCTAATATTAATCATATGCATGTCACTCTCTCCTGGCTCAAAGTGGAGGAGAGATTGACTTCCTCACTACTTGTATTTATGAGAGGTATTGGGATGTTGAATGCACCATCTGTCTGTCTGAACTACTGGCACACAGCTCGGACACCCATGCATACCCCACAAGACGTGCCACAAGAGGTCTCCTCACAGTCCCAAAGTCCAGAATAGGCAACGGGAGGTGCACAGTACTACAAAGAGCCATGACTACATGGAACTCTATCCCACATCAAGTAACTGATGCAGTAAAATTTGATTTAAAAAACAGAAGAAAAAACAACTTATGGAACATCGGGGACTGTGAAGCAACACAAACATAGACACAGACACATGCACACACACACACACGATAACATACACACTATACACACACACACGATAACATACACACTATACACACACACACGATAACATACACACTATACACACACACACGATAACATACACACTATACACACACACACGATAACATACACACTATACACACACACACGATAACATACACACTATACACACACACACGATAACATACACACTACACACACACACACGATAAACATACACACTATACACACACACACGATAACATACACACTATACACACACACACGATAACATACACACTATACACACACACACGATAACATACACACTATACACACACACACGATAACATACACACTATACACACACACACGATAACATACACACTATACACACACACACGATAACATACACACTATACAGACACACACGATAACATACACACTATACAGACACACACGATAACATACACACTATACACACACACACGATAACATACACACTATACACACACACACGATAACATACACACTATACACACACACACGATAACATACACACTATACAGACACACACGATAACATACACACTATACAGACACACACGATAACATACACACTATACAGACACACACGATAACATACACACTATACACACACACACGATAACATACACACTATACACACACACACGATAACATACACACTATACACACACACACGATAACATACACACTATACACACACACACGATAACATACACACTATACACACACACACGATAACATACACACTATACACACACACACGATAACATACACACTATACACACACACGATAACATACACACTATACAGACACACACGATAACATACACACTATACAGACACACACGATAACATACACACTATACACACACACACGATAACATACACACTATACACACACACACGATAACATACACACTATACAGACACACACGATAACATACACACTATACAGACACACACTATAACATACACACTATACACACACACACGATAACATACACACTATACAGACACACACGATAACATACACACTATACACACACACACGATAACATACACACTATACACACACACACGATAACATACACACTATACACGCACACACGATAACATACACACTATACAGACACACACGATAACATACACACTATACAGACACACACAATAACATACACACTATACAGACACACACGATAACATACACACTATACAGACACACACGATAACATACACACTATACAGACACACACGATAACATACACACTATACAGACACACACGATAACATACACACTATACACACACACACGATAACATACACACTATACAGACACACACGATAACATACACACTACACACACACACGATAACATACACACTATACACACACACACGATAACATACACACTATACACACACACACGATAACATACACACTATACACACACACACGATAACATACACACTATACACACACACACGATAACATACACACTATACACACACACACGATAACATACACACTATACACACACACACGATAACATACACACTATACACACACACACGATAACATACACACTATACACACACACACGATAACATACACACTATACACACACACACGATAACATACACACTATACACACACACACAATAACATACACACTATACACACACACACGATAACATACACACTATACACACACACACGATAACATACACACTATACACACACACACGATAACATACACACTATACACACACACACGATAACATACACACTATAAACACACATACACATGGATTTATTACTGTACACATGTGGTAGTGGTGGACTAGGCGCCTGAGGGCACACAGTGTGTTGTGAAATCTGTGAATGTATCGTAATGTTTTTTAAATTGTGTAAAATTCCTTAATTTTGTTGGACCCCAGGAAGAGTAGCTGCTGCCTTGGCAACAGCTAATAGGGATCCATAATGAATACAAATACAATAAAAATGTCAGCGACCCAACTTTGTCAGGAGTTATCGGGAGCCTACTTACAATGTGTTTAAACAACAGTATTTTCTTTTCCGCAATGATCAGCTGGTCAAAAATGGATGGTTACAGTTGTGATTATCCATTCCATATTGTCAATTTTATGTTGAATTGTCCTGTTTTCAGGATATGTTGGTTTTTAACATGATAGCAAATGTTTTATTTGATTGGGTGCCATTTAGGTTCATCTATTTGATCGGAGAAACCTGCATGATGTTAAAAGTGTCTATCTCATTACATTGTCATACAAGTTATCTCCAGCCTGGAGTCTATAGAATAAGCAACAACCTCTCTGCCATATCCTTTCTCCATTATTCATGTTCGATCATTTTTGGGACGGAACGTTGGTAGAATGCCGCAGCGATGTGTCTCTCCAACAGCACCCTGGAGAGGCTAACTGGGAAGTGACAAGCAAATTATTTTGCGCCCCTGACTTTGACAAAGTGGGCACTTTTTATCACAGTGCGTCATCAGCGCTCACCTAAAAAGCCCATATGCCACTGGTTGAGAGAAATTGTCATTGTTTTGGGCAGAATTGTGTGAGGTTTTATGTGCTGTTGTTGGAAGTGTGTCTTGGGCAGTTTAGCTCAGAAAATGCCTCTCTTATCAATCTGCCGCCATAGACAGAAATTGGCAGAACGGCTGTACGGACTTCAGGAAAGTGCTTGTGGGGGTCATAGAGCAACACAGAGAACACCATCATGTTCGTGAGGCCAAACCATTCAGCTGCTACAGTTTTCATAAGAACACCAATTGTCAGGATGTCTAACAAACAACACTCTAGCTCTGCCACCTTTCATTGCAGATGCGGAAGGACGACATCGGCGGATGCGTTGTATTGAGCCGCAGTCCATGCAAGAAAACTGATATTTCTACCTTAAATTGACAGGGATATTTTTATTATGCTATTTTGATTTCTGTGGGGGTATGGACATTGACTCTAGGTGGTTAAGAACAAGTTCCTGGATTAGAACATGCAACCTTTGGCAGCAGAAGCCGATGCTTATGCCCATCCACCAACCTCGTCCACAATATCCTAGCAAAACCCAAACCTACTTAAAGGTAACAGAGCTCACTAGTGTCCGGTTTCCAAGTCATCTCCTGACATCCTCAGACATGGATGGACGTTGAATACTGACATATCACGGGTGACCTGGCTGTTCATGGCTACAGCTACAGTGCTACAGGGCGAAAGTAATTTAGACTGGTTACCTTGGCGTTATTGGGCACAGGGACTATGGTGGTCTGCTTGAAACATGTATGTTTTACAGACTGGCTCAGGGAGAGGTTGAAAATCTCAGTGAAGACACTTGCCAGCTGGTCAGCACATGCACCTGGTAATCCGTCTGGCCCTGCGGCCTTGTGAATCAATTCCAGTTGTTTCATTTCACTATGATAAGATATCATATTTCATAACATCCCCAATATTTTACTAACCAGACACACCAAAACACGTTCCTCCTCGCTTTTCCTTCATTTGTTGTTGTCCTATAAATTTCCATGGCTACCTCTGGCCAATCTCTGAACCATGCAGACTATTAGTGGTAAATAGTCACTTTGGTGGAGCAGAGGGTTGAGTGATTGATGACAGTGATTGATGAGCGGCTTACTGGGTCCAAAGAGACACACACACACCTGCATCTCAGGAAGTGTGTGTGTTAGTGGCTTAACTGGTCCCTGGATACACAGGGCTCTCTCAGGACCAAATAAAGATGAATGTCTGGCAAAGAGAGGGGAGATGCAGGTCAACCTAAACCATCCATTCCCTTCAGAAGGGTTGCGTCCCAAATGACAACCTATTCCCTTTACAGTGCACTAGTGTTGACCAGAGCCCTATGGGTCCTGGTCAAAAGTAGTGCACAACATAGAGAATAGGGTGACAAATTGGGATGCAGCCCAGGAGAGGCCTGATGCATGATGATGACCACCAACCAACCATTTAAAGCCACAACACTGATCAATACATTCTCAGGGACATATAGATGAGATTAGGTTCACTACTTGGCTTCCACACACCTCTGGTTTCTGCTTTTCTTCTGGATTTCTCGTCCTATTACCTCACTCTTTGGAGGCAATGTTTCTGATGCCCGCCATATTTTGTCTGTTGTTAAAAGGCGTTTTAGAAAATCGTGTGGCCAAAAACTCACAATCTGCACCAAAAGTAGAATTGACATGATCTTATAACTTATAGTTCCTTCAGAGGGTATTCATTCCCTTTGACCTTTTCCTCATTTTACTGTGGTACAAAATGAGATTTCAAATGGATTGAATTATCTTTTTTTTGGTCAACAATCTACACGAAATACTGTGTAATGTCAAACTGGAAGAAACATTCTAACATTTGTGAAACAAATATGAAAAATTAAACACTCATATATTTTGATTAGATAAGCATTCAACCCCCTAAGTCAATACATGTTATAATCACCTTTTACAGTGATTATAACTGTGAGACTTTTTGGGTAAGTCTTAAAGAGCTTTCCACACCTGGGTTGAACAACATATGTCCATTAATCTTTTCAAAATGATTTAAGCTCTGTCGAATTGGTTTTTGATCCTTGCTAGTCAACCACTTTCAGGTCTTGCCATAGACTTTCAAGCAGATTTAGGTCAAAACTGTAACTCTGCTACTCAGGAACATTCACTGTCTTCTTGGTAGCAACTCCAGTGTAGATTTGGCCTTGTGTTTAAGGTGATTGTCCTGCTGAAAGGTAAATTAATCTCCTGGTCTCTGGTGGAAATCAGAATGAATCAGCTTTTCCTCTTGGATTTTGCCTGTGCTTAGCTCCATTCCGTTCCTTTTCTATCCAGAAAACCCCCCAATCCTTTACAATTACAGGCATACTGTAACGGCGTTCTTCGTTTGTCGAAAGAAAGTCGGACCGAAATGCAGCGTGGTAGTTACTCATGACTTTAATGAAAAAAAGCGACACTTGAAATAACTATACAAATGCAAAACAACAAAACGGAACGTGAAACCTAATTACAGCCTATCTGGTGAAACTACACAGAGACAGGAACAATCACCCACGAAATACAAAGCGAAACCAGGCTACCTAAATACGGTTCCCAATCAGAGACAACGAGAATCACCTGACTCTGATTGAGAACCGCCTCAGGCAGCCAAGCCCAATACAACACCCCTACTCAGCCGCAATCCCAATAATACAAAAACCCCAATACGAAATACAACAACATAAACCCATGTCACACCCTGGCCTGACCAAAGATATAACGAAAACACAAAATACAATGACCAAGGCGTGACACATACCCATAACATGATGCAACCAGAACTACGCTTGAAAATATGGAGAGTGGTCCTCAGTCATGTGTTGTATTGGATTTGCCCCAAACATAATATTTTGTATTCAGGAAAACAATTGAATTTCTTTGCCACATTCTTTACAGTTTTACTTTAGTGCCTTGTTGCAAACAGGACAAATGTTTTGGAATATTTTTATTCTGTACATGCTTCCTGCTTATCAATTAAGTTAGTATTGTGGAGTGAGTACAATGTTGTTAAATCCATCCTGAGTTTTCTCCTATCACACCTATCAAACTCTGTAACTGTTTTGAAGTTACCATTGGTCTCATGGTGAAATCCATGAGCGGTTTCCTTCCTCTCCGACAACTGAGTTAGGAAGGACGCCGGTATCTTTTCTAGTGAATGGGTGTATGGATACACCATCCAAAGTGTAATTAATAACTTCACCATGCTCAAAGGGATATCCAATGTCTGTTTTTTTACCCATCTACCAATGGGTGCAGTTCTTTGTGAGGCATTGGAAAACCACCCTGGTCTTTGTGGTTGAATCTGTGTTTGAAATTCACTTCGACTGAGGGACCTTACAGATAATAGTAATTTTGGGATACAGAGATGAGGTAGTCATTAAAAATAATGTTAAACACTATTATTGCACACCGAGTGAGACCATGCAAATTATTATGTGACATGTTAAGCACATTTTTACACCTGAACTTATTTAGGCTTGCCATAAAAAATGTGTTGAATAATTATTGACTTAAGACATTTAAACTTGTCCTTTTTCACTAATTAGTAAGAATTCCAAAAAACATAAATCCAGTTTAACATGGTTTATTGTGTGTAGGCCAGTGACAAAAAAAATCTCAATTTAATCGATTTTAAATTCAGGCTGTAACAGAACAAATTTGGGAAAAAGTCAAGGGGTGTAAATGCTTTCTGAAAGAGCTGTACATAATTTCCCTCTCTCAATAAAGAAGCTACAGTAGATCAGTGACAGATGGCTGCACGTGTTTGTGTGGCTTAAGTATTTAGTGTCAGTGTGAGAGTGTGGTGGTGCTGAGAGAAGACAGACTTGTGGCAGTGGGTGAGGCAGGTGGGAACCGTGGGTGAGGCTGATGAGGCACAGATTGTTATTGTGGGTAGCAGAACAATGTGGTTAATTAGTCGTTTTCTGATGGTGAGAACAATCTTATTTATAGATTTTTAGTCACTAAGGTTTCAACTGGAACTCATCCTCCAACTCATCCTCCATCCTCCTTTTTAGATAGGGTAATTGACCTATTACAAAAAGCCTATATGTCTTACAAAAATAATGCAAACTAAACGCTGAAATAGCAGTTTGGCTTAGAATACTGACACAACTGGGAACCGAACACAACAGTGTTACAAAGGATTAGGCCTACTAAACAAAATATCATATCTATAAAGGCATGAGAAACCTATATTTGGGATTGTTACATTAGCAGTAAACAAAAGGCGAATGGAGATCCAAATAACCAAAACATAGCCTACAGCCTACTGCAGTGAGATGCAGCCTACTGCAGTGAGATGCAGCCTACTGCAGTGAGATGCAAGCCTACTGCAGTGAGATGCAGCCATGCACAGCTGTCTTGACAAATACATTGTATTATAGGCCTGCTTCAAAACCATGTCGTTCTCTCATGAGTGCAGTAACTTAAAAATAGCCAATAACTAATTACAAAAACCCTATTCCTTGTGCTCCATCTATAGCATATGCAAAGCAAATAGACACTTTTTCTCATTGGTTTTTATTTTCCTAAAACAATAAATGTCCACCTCACGTTTCAGCTGTCGGAGATTTGAGCACGGAATGTAACAGGGCATTGCATGAATAGACCTATTGGCTTAGGCGTTCACTGTATTATGAATGTATATATATATATGTATATATATGTATATATATATGTATATATATATATATATATATATATATATATATATATATATATATATATATATATATATATATATATATATATATATATATATATATATATATATATACAGGTTTCTCATCGGAGTCAGGATCAAGGGAAAGATGAACGGAGCAATGTACAGAGAGGTCCTTAATGAAAACCTGTCTAGAGCGCTCAGGACATCAGAATGGGGTGAAGGTTCACCTTATCACAGGACTACGACCTTAAGCAGACAGTCAGCCTCAAAACACCAGTCTCAAAGTCGACAGTGAAGAAGCGACTCTGGGTTGCTGGCTTTTTAGGCAGAGTTTCTCTTTCCAGTGTCTGTGTTATTTTGCCCATCTTAATCTTTTATTTTTATTGGCCAGTCTGAGATATGGCTTTTTTCTTTGCAACTCTGCCTAGAAAGCTAGCATCCCGGAGTCACCTCTTCACTGTTGATGTTGAGACTGTTGTTTGTGGGTACTATTTAATGAAGCTGCCAGTTGAGGACTTCTGAGGCATCTGTTTCTCAAACGAGACACTCTAATGTATTTGTCCTCTTGCTCAGTTGTGCACCGGGGCCTCTCACTCCTCTTTCTATTCTGGTTAGAGCCAGTTTGCGCTGTTCTGTGAAGGGAGTAGCACACAGCGTTGTACGAGATCTTCAGCTTTCCAAATCATCCTAAAGGTACTCGATGGGGTTGAGGTCAGGGCTCTTTGTGGGCCTGTCAAGTTCTTCCACACGGATCTCACCAAACCATTTCTGTATGGACCTCTATTTGTGCACGGGGGCATTATCATGCTGAAACAGGAAAGGGCCTTCCCCAAACTGTTATCACAAAGTTGGAAGCACAGAATAATCTAGAATGCCATTGTATGCTGTAGCTTTAAGATTTATCTTCACTGGAACTAGGGGCCTAGCCCAAAACATGAAAAACAGCCCCAGACCATTATTCCTCTTCCACCAAACTTTACAGTTGGCACTATGCATTCGGGCAGGTGGCGTTCTCCTGGCATCCACTGCCAGATGGTGAAGCGTGATTCAGAGAACAGAGAACGCATTCCCACTGCTCCAGAGTCCTGAGCTTTACACCACTCCAGCCGACACTTAGCATTGCTCATGGTGATTTTAGGCTTGTGTGTGGCTGCTTGGCCTTGGAAACCCATTTCTTGAATCTCCCGACAAACAGTTATTGCACTCTCGTTGCTTCCAGAGGTGGTTTAGAACTCAGTAGTGAGCGTTACAACTGAGGACAGATGATTTTTACATGCTATATGCTTCAGCACTCAGTGGTCCCGTTCTGTGAGCTTGTGTGGCCTATCATTGTTGCTCCTAGAAGTATCCACTACACAATGAGAGCACCTACAGTTGACCAGGACAGCCATAGCAGAGCCGAAATGTGACGAACTGACTTTTTGGAAAGGTGGCATCCTATGACGGTGCCACATTGAAATTGACAAAGCTCTTCAATAAGGCCATTCTACTGCCGATGTTTGTCTATGGAGATTGCATGGCGGTGTGCTCGATTTTATACATTTGTCAGCAACAGGTGTGTCACGACTTCTGCTGAAGTCGGTTCCTCTCCTTGTTCGGGCGGTGTTCGGCGGTCGACGTCACCGGTCTTCTAGCCATCGCCGATCCATATTTCATGTTCCATTTGTTTTGTCTGATTGTCACACTCACCTGGTTCAATCCCCTAATTACATGTTGCATATGTTCCCTCTGTTTCCCCCATGTCCTTGTCGGAAATTGTTCATTGTAAGTACGTGTGCCTTTTGTGACTGGTGCAAGACGGGTTTTGTGCCCATGTGTTTTTTGAGATTTTTGTAAGCCGGGAGTTATGTGCATTAAACGGCTCCGGCCATTTACCAGATTCTGCTCTACTGCGTTTGACTTCCATGCCACCTTGACAAAGTGTGGCTGAAATAGCCAAATCCACTAAATTGTGGGGTGTCCACATAGTGTAATATACTGTATAGTGTTTATAGGTGTACAAAGGGAGGCTAATTTGTTAATTTTCAATTCTAATAATTTTTTATAAAGGTAAATGTATATGAGATTATAGGAGTACCTTTTGTAGGCCTTAAACATTCTTCCACACCTCAATTGGAACGCCTGTGAGCACTGCCTTCATACCATAGGCCTCCACACCAAACCTTTGCAAAAGTTTCTAAACTTTATTAGGGTAATATAAAAGTTAGTCAAGCCATTTTCTATTGGAAAAATATGAGCAGGATATTATGTAGCGGCAAACACAACATTACAGTTGGAACTTAATTTGGCCAAAGAAAATGGCTCAACAGAATGAAACAAAACACGATGCTAGTGCCTACCATACCCAACCTATGACTGCAATAATATTTATTTTACAACAGGCTTATAACCTTACTTTTAACTTTATTAAACAAAAAAGGGAGCACGCAATTAAAAAGACAGATCAAACTTAATTTAGCCATGAAACATGTCTTAACACAAAGAAACAAAACACTATTTTGCATAGTTAAAGAACTGGTTTGGATGAATAAATATGCATACAATAATAACAATGATATCCAATGATAATAATAAAACATATGATTAAAAATATGAATTTTTGTAGAAATATAAGTTGAAAATTGCATCCTACCTGAATAGCGAGTTGCAAAATTGCCTGCTTTGGCTGAGCCAATATTCTTCATCTTTGTCCACTAAAATAGTACAACTTCTCCATGCGGAGGACATTTGTCATGTAGCAGGGCTCCAAACGAACATTTTCCACTGGTGGCACTGATGCCACTACGTCTTTCGGATGTTGTCACCAGCCCATGATTTGGTCACACCCCAAAGGATTGGCGACATCACAAAATGTGCATGCCTGTCATCTTATAAAGTCATTCAAAAGGCTTTATTAAAAAGTGTAATAAACTACTAATATGGTATTGAATAAGTAAGTTATTTCCTATTTCCATCTTTTGATGTTCTGATTGAAAATATTTTAATGTGCAACTTAATCCAGTGATTTTCATGCATTTTGGCTAGACAATTAGGCTGTTAGAATTAGGCTCCAGAATTTTTAGATTTAAAAAAAGTTACACACTCAGAACATTTTTCTTTTTCCCAGAGCATTTTCATTCCCCCTGGAGAGACAGAGTACAGGGGCAGGGAGGCAGACACTTTCATTACAGTAATATAATAATAATAACAGGAGTTGGTTATTTGGTTGTCACCCATAGGAGAACCCTTTTTCGTTCCAGGTGGAACCATTTTTAGGTTCCCTGTAGAACCCTTTTGTGGAAACGGTTCTACCTGGAACCAAAACTATTATTCAAAGGGTTCTCCTATTGAGACAGCCAAATAACTATTTTAGGTTCTTGGTAGCACCTTTGTTTCTGACAGTGGAGGCATACTCTCTAACTTTCCTGTTATTTATATGAAAAAGGACTCCATCTTTGTAATCAACAATAGCCGAGGCCAAGGCTCCTCTCTGACTTTCTCTCTTTCCTCAGAAGCAGGGCAGCCCCAGACAATTTGGGGTGTTACAATTGTATTTATCGTTTTTAAATGTATGTTATTGTCTAAAAGCCGGCAATTGCAGACTGACAGAAATCCTGCACCCCAGTTGCTTTCCATAGCCCCCCTACACTCTGTGCTGATACAGCATAGCATAGCGGAGATACAGATATTGCTCCCATCCTGTCGCTAAAAAATGTGAACTTTTTAGCGATTTTTGTATAGTTTCAGCTGAGAGGCCTAAGCCACCTTTTGCCCCCTCGTGGAGCTGGGTCTGACCATTATGCCTATGTGACCGCTGTGAAATGGTTAGCTAGTTAGCGTTACGTGCTTGCAGCATTTCAATCGGTGAAGTCACTTGCTCTTAGACCTTGAAGTAGTTGTTTTTCTTGCTCTACAAGCACTGCAGCTTTTGTGGAGGGATAGGTAATGATGCTTCAAGGGTGAGTGTTGCCGGTGTGTTCAGAGGGTCCCTGACTCAAGCCCAGGTTGGGGTAAGGAGACAGACGGAAACATCACTTACATTGATGCTGTTGACCCAGATCACTTAGTTGGACTCTGCCCAGCTACTGGGGTTGCTGCGGAGAAGGAGGAGGTCAAAAGGGGGTGGTTGTAACCGGTATGAAATGACTAGCTAGTTTGGGGAGTGTGCTTGTAGCATTTCAATTGGTGACATCGCTTGCTCTGAGACCATGAAGTAGTTGTTTCCTTTGCTCAGCAATGGCTGTGGGTTTTGTGGAGCAATAGTTAATGATGCATCGTGCGAAGCAGTTGATGTATTCAGAGGGTCCCTGGTTCGAGCCCAAGTTGGGGCAAGAAGAGGGACGGAAGCATGACTGTTACACCTAATTATATGTTAAAAATATATAGTTCTGCGTAGGTTATTAGCATACCTCCCTGTTCAATTGTCATTTTAATGAGCATGTCATTCTGACTGTTGGAAATCAAACATCTCAATATATGCCTAGGATATTACTTCCAAATTACAACACAGTACATGGGATCATAACACACATCATCAATACAGGCACATATCATGGCATCATAATTAATACACAAATATAATGATATTATCATAAAGTGCCAGATTACATTTAAACCATTTATTTTGTATGCATATGTAAGCATATCTCTTCAGCTGAGTTTAGTTATTAACATCTAACGTTTTTTAAAACAGGCCCAGTCTGAGGGAGCACGTGCCCTTGTGCCCATGCTATTGGCATGGCGCCACTGGTCTACTGTGCTTGAATGAAATTAATGTTCTCTATCATTAGTATAATTTAACATAGTGGATGTTCTCTGTGTGTGTGTGTGTGTGTGTGTGTGTGTGTGTGTGTGTGTGTGTGTGTGTGTGTGTGTGTGTGTGTGTGTGTGTGTGTGTGTGTGTGTGTGTGTGTGTGTGTGTGTGTGTGTGTGTGTGTGTGTGTGTGTCCATATTTTTGTGTGTGTGCGTGCGTGTGTGTGTACGTGTGTGTTTTGTGTACGCTTGTGTGTGCGTGCGTAGGTGTGTTTGTGTGCGACTCCTTATGTTAGATGCAAAGGGTCCATCAAAGCCTGTTCTGTTCTATGAAAGCCTCCTGGGATGTGGAGTCATACGGGAGGACAGTACAGCAGCAGGGCCTTTGATGCCACACAAAATAAGGCACTGCTGTTTGTCAGAAGGGAGGGAGGGAGGGAGTTCATCCATGCCCACCTGGGCAGACTGATCAGTTGACAGCGAAAGGACAGATGCCTCATCTCCACTGCACTGCTGAGTCTGAGTCCCACCCGTCCTCTGAAGTAGCAGGATCCAGTGGTAAACACACACCGCAGGATAGCATTGAGCTCATCCTTTCAGGCAGTACCTGATAATACACAGGTGGGATTGATTGACTTTGATTGCATGGCGGCACAATAGGTGGGTTGATCGTCCCTGCAGTGACACTGACTACTCATCATTGAGCTGTCCTTTAACAACACCTGATGGCACGGACTAAGACAGCAGCTTCACAGCGACTTCCCGTTTCTTAATTTAGCCGAAGTCCTTGTATTCAAGCTCAATTCGGCTACTCTAGATTTGGATGCGCGTCAAATTTCCAAGACAAAATTGGGGATTGTAAAAAAAAAACGTTAAAAGGTTATGCATCTGCATTTGGATGATAGTAATTTAAGCAAAAAAATTGTTTAGCATAAATGTGACAAATATTTAGTGACTAAAAACAGAATAGTTTCATATTGCGTGTGTGCCTGCAGGGAGTTTATGTTCAGAGCATCTTTCTTTCATCCCCTTTTCCCTCCCTCCCTCCTTCTGGTCCTCCCTCTCCTCCTTTTCTCTTATCTGATGGATCCGTTCCTCTGAGACTAATTATTAGAATTCTCTCGTTATCCCCTGTAAAATTAGTAGTCTTCTCCTTAATTTACAGCCATGTGATATTTGGTGTAATTCCTTCCTGTTTAGCTTTATATTACTGGCCTGGTAGGAGGCAGGCTCACTGTACTAGCTCGCTGGGCTCTCTCTCTCTCTCTCTCTCTTGCTGTCTCTCTCTCTCACACCATCTCCTTTGCATAGAGTTGCTCAGGCAGTTGATTGTGTCCTGTGGAATGTTGTCCCACTCCTCTTGTGATAGAAAAATGACATACTTACTTGATTTGTTCGATATTAATAGTAAACTATTATAAATTTAACTAAGAGTAAGACTAGCCTGCTGAGCCTGAGTTTTATGCCATTCATTCCAGCTCACTGCAGCTAGTCTGGGCGTCGAGGACATGGGTTTTTACTAGAGATAGCTTGAAGCTGACAATTGATTGATGTCTCGGTAATAAAAAACAAACAGCCACATTCCAGTCTATCATTAGTGGTGCATGTGAGACATACGTCTCTGGTCTAACTGGGCCTGCCTTCTATAGATGAGATTGTGTGTGTGACTCAAGATAAAGAAAGCCTGAAGGAATAGAACAAACATTTCAGTGTTTGTTCTCATCTTTGCATGCAGATAAAGGACAGGATGAACCTAGGGTGGGTTGTGGTTTCCCAATCTGCAATGGAGGAGGGTGGAGCCAGCCATGGTTGAAGCAGTTTGAGGTTTGTTATATAAAGACCCGGTATTCTCTGTATGATTCAAGCATTCGGTCTGACAGTCAAGACTGTTGGATTGACGGCTTCATTATTGCAATAATTAATCAATATTAAATAAAGATGATTGTTTGAAGAAAATACAAAGTCTCTCTCAGTACTGAATTTCCACAACATTGGCTGCGTGATGTTGCTGGATATTGCCGGTAACTAGAACATGGTGTCAATCACGTCAACCCTGAGCATCCAAAACATGCTCAATGTCTGGTGCTGCCAGGAATTGTGTACAGATCCGTGCGACATGGGGCCGTGCATTGGACTGCTGAAACACGAGGTGATGGCTGCTGATGAGTCGCACGACACTGGGCCTCAGGATCTCGTCATGGTATCTCTCTCTGTACATTCAAATTGCCATTTGATAACATTTTGTTCATTGTCCGCAGCTTATGCCGGCCCATAACATAATCCCACTGCCACTGTGGGGCACTCTGTTCATAAAGATGACATCAGCAAACCACTCGCTCACACGACGCCATCTGCCATCTGCTCAGGCCTTTTATTGTCTCCAGGACAAAGTGCACCTGTGTAATGATCATGCTGTTTGATCAGTTCTTGGTATGCCACACCTGTCAGGTGGATGGATTATCTTGGCAAAGGAGAATTGCTCACTAACAGGGATGTAAACAAATTTGAGCACAACATTTTCGAGAAATAAACCTTTTGTGCGTATGGAACATTTCAGAGATCTTTTGTTTCAGCTCATGAAACATGGGACCAACACTTTGCATGTTGTGTTTATCTTATTCTTCATATACAAATATTATAGAACAAAAGAGCCATTGGTGCACTTCAATACTTAATTACTGCAAAATAGCTACCTCTCTTACAGTCTATATGAACGAAATGTTGGTTGTTAGTGATGGAGGGAAAATCAAAACAGTTACAGTACCAATCAAATGTTTGGACACACCTACTTATTCCAGGGTTTGTATTCATTTTTACATTGCAGAATAATAGTGAAATCATCAAAACTATGAAATAACACACATGGAATTATGAATCAACGAAAAAAGTGTTAAACAAATCAAAATACCCTTCAATGAGTAGGTGTCCTATAGCTTTTTAAATAGTGAGCCAAAAATGTTTTCAGGACTTTTATTTCCCTGACTGATCAAAACTAATTTTCTCATGTTCTCTAATGTCTTTCTACTGCAGGCATATAGTGAGCAATATGTTTGGAACATCAAATCACAATAAAATCGCAGTATAGAATAGCAATACATACAGTATATAATCTTGAGAATCACAATACATATCGTATATGGTGATCAATTCGTATCATGAGGTCTCTAGACTTTCCATCTTAGTGCTTTTATCCTCAATGTCTGTTCTTGGCACTGGAACCCCTCTAGATGCCAAATCTGATTTTATTTAACCAGACACATTCTTCAGTACAAAGGTCCACTAACTGCCATCTGAAATGCCCTAGAGGCACCAATTCCTCCAATTTTAAAGTGCATTGGAGATTATTCCACATGTGAGGTGCAGAAAAACTCAAAGCAGATCTGCCGAACTCAGTGGAGATGGAAGGGATCTCCAGAGTCAGCCATCCCTGAAACCAGGTCTGGTACCTCGTAAGTCTCGTAACAATAAAGTAAGGTACAGCGGACGTTTATGCAGGAGGGCTTTATAAACAAAAAAAAGTGCAATACATCAATCAAATCAAATCAAATTTATTTATATAGCCCTTCGTACATCAGCTGATATCTCAAAGTGCTGTACAGAAACCCAGCCTAAAACCCCAAACAGCAAACAATGCAGGTGTAAAAGACTTAAGAGGACCAGTGTCCTTTCTGATACAGAATGCAGTGATGTGTACTGAACCTGCAATAAAGCATAATAACCTATGAAAAAATGGCCACCCATGATGTGAAAATTATAGTTTTGACCACGTTTCACTATAGTGTTTTGTTTACATTTACTTTGTTTAAATAAGTAAAATAAACTCATATTTTAGGTTCTGATGGGGTACAGCAGTTGAACTCAGCTCATGAGGCATTTATAAGTTACATTTGTCCAGAATCAATAGGTACATATCATTCACTTAAAAGTAAAAAAAATGGATGAAGCAACTGCAGATTGACAGAGTTTCCCAAACTGTCCTCGAGACCCCAAGGAGTGCAAATCTAGCACTACACAGCTGATGCACCCCTTGGGGTCCCGAGGCCGAGTTTGGGAAACGCTGCTTTAAATGTAAGTAAGACATTCAAACAGCCAATCAGGTTCTGTCAACATCAAATAAATGTCAATTATTTTGGAGAGAAACTGAAATATTTGGGATATCATTTTGTAAAATGTGTAGTATGTTACAGTAATTCAAGGATAGTAAATAAGCATGTACCGAAATGATTATTGACATAATATATATAATATATTAATATAATAATATATATAATATATGTTTGTATTTACACTTCATCCCTGCATTGTTTGTTACCTAAATCACTAATATTCCCCTCCCCGTTGGTTGCTTCTATCCAATCCACAAGGCACAGCGAGGTAAAAGACTAATAACAGACTGAGAATAGTAGCTACTTCGACTGTTAACACATTACCTGCTGCGTTCTTCACTTCTGGCCATAAAGATGTTAACTTTACCAGGTCTTTGCACACTTAGTACACCACGCCATTTCATCTTGGATAATTCATATTTGGGTCATAGGTCATATTTGGTTGCGATGTTGATCAATGAGATTTCAACCTATGTATACTCACTCAAAAAGAGAGCCAAATGTTAGTTGAATTTCCAATGTATTATCTTTCAACCATCTAAAAGCACAACCAACTTCCAATGGAAAAACAATGTTAAGTTTGTGGTTACAAATGTCTATCAGGGAGCTTTCAATCATTTAAAATCACAACGAAGTTCAAATGGTATTTGGTTTATTTCTACAACAGATCACAGTGTTTCATCTAACAGCAAAACCAAAGGTCCTGGATTGCAGTTGAGACTATATTAAAAGTGCATGGTGCTAATGATAGATGGCATTCGAGATTTTGCTCAGATTATTACAGCAATTTTGAAGATCTCCATAGACCTGCGACGACTTGTGCAAGCTTTCTTTAACATGCACACTTTACATGATTACATAAGACGTATAGTTACAGTAACCTAAAAATGTGGCCGTGGATGTGGAACTCATTTTTATTAAAGTTGAATCTTACATTATTTTTTACCTAACTTTAACTTTTACTGTATTACAAAAGTAATATTGAATTGTGTTTGGTTGACAACACAACTAAATATCAACATTGAAAGGGCATGGTACTACAGCTTGGATAGTTCCATTTGAGCTGGATTAACTTTTATTTTTGGTTGAGTTGGAGACGTGAATCCAACATATCAATTACTAATTTGTAGACAAACTGGAATTAAAGCCAGACTAAGTACGTGGCGCAGATGGAACTATCCAAGCAGAAGATACATCTCTTTAATTGTTGATATGTGGTTGTGTTTAACAACCAAACACAAATCAATATCAATAAATAGCATACCATTTCAAATCAACCAGCACCTGAAACCCAAGGCTTACTGTATTGTCTATTTTTAGTTGAATTCTCGATTGAATTGGAACAATAGATGTTGACAAATATCCTAGCTAAGCAGGGCTTGGTTAAAACCCTGGATGGGAGGCCAAGAGGTGGCTGTAGATAAACACATAAACAAAAGAAATCGTCATATTGTGATGTGTCAGCATAACTTAAATAGCATCAATACGTGAAATTCCTCACATTAGCTGGTTTCCATCCAATTGGTAACAGATTTTCACGTGAATATTCTACAATCTGCAAGAAAACAATATGCGTATTTTCCCACCAAAGATGTTTCCATCATATTTACGTGTTGAGGATAAAAGGCTGTGCGTGATGACATAGCGCACATAAAAATATATTATATTATACCCTCTCGCATAATTAATTTTACTGACACAAAAATGTTTCACCAACATTTAGAAAGTTTACTTACAAATATTCTGTTTCCATCAAGTCCTGTCGTGACTTGTATTCACATTTTGTATGGAAACCTGGTTATTGTGATGGTTACTGTACATAAGTCACTTATCTATACAGACCCACACCATGTCACTGTGCTTTACAAAACATCACAGGTTTATTACAGAGACAACCTATTGTCAGAGGAAATAAATTAAAATGTCCTTTATTGTTATGGCAATGAGGATGCTCCAGAGAATAAACAACATTTAGAGACTCAAACACGGTTATGTTCTTAGTTCCTTATGTTGAGGCCTCTGTAGAACTTTGGTTTCGTCCAAAATTGCACCCTATTCCCAATATAAACTGTGTATACCAAACATTAGGAACACCTTCCTAATATTGAGTTGCACCCCCATCCCCATTTTGCCCTCAGAACAGCCTCAGTTCATCGGGGAATGGACTCTACAATGTGTCGAAAGCGTTCCACAGGGATGCTGGCCCATGTTGATTCCAATGATTCCCATGGTTGTATCAAGTTGGCTGACTCTCCTTTGTGTGGTGGATCATTCTTGATACACACAGGAAACTGTTGAGTGTGAAAAACCTAGCATCGTTTCAGTTCTTGACACAAATTGCTGCGCCTGGCACTTACTACCATACCCCGGTTAAAGGCACTTATCTTTTGTCTTGCCCATTCACCCTCTAAATGACACACATACACAATCCATGTCGCAATTGTCTCAAGGATTGAAAACTCTTCTTTAACATCTCCTACCCTCATTGACACTGATTGAAGTGGACGTAACAAGTGACATCAATAAGGGATTATAGGTTTGACCTGGATTCACCATAAATGACCTGGATTCACCATAAATGCTATTAGGATGCAATTATATTTCTGTTCTGTGAAGGCATTTTGTCAATACATTTCTAGAAACTATACATGTTTGACAGCAGTCTCTATACAACCCACCTTGAACAACTGATTAACTTTATTTGGAGCGATGCTTGAATGCTTGGCTGTAACGTTAGAGGTAGAACAGGGCATAAAACAAGAAAGAAAGTATGACCAATTTATGCTGTTGTTCAATATCATGACAAAGGGTTTTCTTTTGCTTAGCAGGTCAACTATGTGCATAAACCTTCATCATTTTTTTGTTTATTGTTTACTCCATGTGTAACTCTGTGTTGTCTGTTCACACTGCTATGCTTTAGCTTGGCCAGGTCACAGTTGTAAATGAGAACTTGTTCTCAACTAGCCTACCTGGTTAAATAAAGGTGAAATAAAAAAATAAAAAATAAAAACCTATCTTTATCCAGGAATTCCCATTGAGGTCAAAAGACCTCTTTTATAAGGGAGACACATCTTTTGACCAATGGGTTTATTGTTTATTGTGTAGATAATCCTTTAAGAAAACAAATTCTTCAATCATCATGTCTCAATCATAATCCGTTCAAAGGTTATTGGAGTTTTTAACTTTCTGGATGGCCAGAATTAGGGTGACTAGATAAATGGAGGACAAAGCAAAAAAAGTGCTAAAAAAATCAGGAAAATTGCATCGCGTCAGCTAGGCTAGATTCTGTACGAGAAATGTAACTGAGAATGTGTTCTCAATCAATTTAGCATAAAACATCATAAATAATAAGGCCTACTGGCTACATGACAAGCTCGCTGTCCCGTTGAACTCCTTATTTTTCTTCTTGAATCCGCAAGACATAAAACAATATATAGGTGAGATGGATATTGATTTTGAGACATGACATGTAATACTTTCATAGTTGAGTATACGCTTTTCATATTAATTTGAAATTCCTATTCTTTTGTGAAGATTTCTCACAAAAACATCTCTGTGAAATCTCACAACAGCGTATCTCTGTGAAATGTCAACAGAGCACTGAGCATATACCAAGAGTTTATTTTCAAAGCCTTTTACATTTAATTCAGCTCGTGTCATGTTCATTTAGCATTTTGCGACCCACAGAAACAACTTAGAATGACCACAACAAGTCAAATCTTAATTTGCTTGCAGAATATCCAACTTTAAAAAATATTGCTTGTTAAGCAAGTACAGTCTGCATGTTATCACTGTTAAAGAGAAAACTAAAAAGAGAAAACATCAAATCACTAAACAAAACTTCAGAATATGAGATGCGTACAGTATTTATTCCCTTGAAGTATGACAGATGAGTCAAGCCTGTCACTTTCCCTGAATCTCCATCCTATCCCCACTCCAAAATCGAGTCGTTTCAGTCAAACCAGATTGTTCTCTCTTTTGTTTTGATACAGACGCTTTGAAGTTCTGGGTTTTATCATTAGCAATGACCAAGATTGCGACTCAATTGTCACCCTATATGTGGATAGGTCAGATTCTTTTGACCAGTGCTCTATGGGCCCTGATCAAACGTAGTGCACTTACATAGGGAATAGGGTTCCATTTGGGACACATCCCAAGGCAGATTGAGCTGGTTTCCTTAAGTTGCTGTCCTCCCTCTCTATGATAATAATAACCTGCTTCCCTGTGGAGCTGGGTCCTTCCCAGTACAAGGATCTCCATTAAGCCCTGCTCTGTGTGTGTGTGTGTGTACGTGTGTGTGGGGGGGTGTGGACATGTTAGTAAACAAACAACATTTTGACCAACTGGAGACATTTTGTTAGTCCCCATGAGGTCTAATGCTATTTCTAGGGATTTTAGGGTTAAGGTTAGAATTAGTGTTACGGTTAGAATTAGGTTTAGGGTTAGGGTTAGGTTTAGGGTTATGGTTTAATTTAGGTTTAGGGTAAGAGTACGGGTTAGGGTTAGGGAAAATAGGATTTTGAATGGGACTGAATTGTGTGTCCTCACAAGGTTAGCTGTACAAGACTGTGTGTATGTGCACAGAACAAAGCTAGTGTATTGGAGAGAGGGCCTGCCTGCTCTGGCTGGCACTGTAAATCGGGGTTTAGATCATTTTCTTGTTTATGTCACAGAGCTTTTGCGGACTCACTCACTCACTCACTCACTCACTCACTCACTCACTCTCTCTCTCTCTCTCTCTCTCTCTCTCTCTCTCTCTCTCTCTCTCTCACTCACTCACTCACTCACTCACTCTCTCTCTCTCTCTCTCTCTCACTCACTCACTCACTCACTCACTCACTCACTCACTCACTCACTCACTCACTCACTCACTCACTCACTCTCTCACTCTTTTTGCGGACTCTCTCTCTCTCACTCTGAATGTGTGTCCTCTTAGCTGTACAACACTGTGTGTATGTGCACAGAACAAAGCTAGTGTATTGGAGAGAGGGCTCTCTCTGGCTCACTGTAAATCTTTAGATCATTTTCTTGTTTATGTCACAGAGCTTTTGCGGACTCACTCACTCACTCACTCTCTCTCTTTTTGCGGACTCTCTCTCTCTCTCTCTCTCTCTCTCTCTCTCTCTCTCTCTCTCTCTCTCTCACTCACTCTCTCTCTCTCTTTTTGCGGACTCTCTCTCTCTCTCTCTCTCTCTCTCTCTCTCTCTCTCTCTCTCTCTCTCTCTCTCTCTCTCTCTCTCTCTCTCTCTCTCTCTCTTTTGCGGACTCTCTCTCTCTCTCTCTCTCTCTCTCTCTCTCTCTCTCTCTCTCTCTCTCTCTCTCTCTCTCTCTCTCTCTCTCTCTCTCTCTTTTGCGGACTCACTCTCTCTCTCTCTCTCTCTTTTCTCTCTCTTTGCGGACTCTCTCTCTCTCTCTCTCTCTCTCTCTCTCTCTCTCTCTCTCTCTCTCTCTCTCTCTCTCTCACTCACTCACTCACTCACTCACTCACTCACTCACTCACTCACTCACTCACTCACTCACTCACCCACTCTCTCACTCTTGCGGACTCTCTCTCTCTCTCTCACTCACTCGCTCGCCCGCACACACACACACACACACACACACACACACACACACACACACACACACACACACACACACACACACACACACACACACACACACACACACACACACACACACACACACACACACACACACACACACACACCATCACAAAATCACAAACACTCAGGATTGAGACCCTCTTGTTTTTCTTACAAAGTTATTCGAGTCAGAATCAGAAACAAGGTGAAAACAAGGGGCTAGCGAGAGCAAGGCTACCTCCAGCTGTCCACCGATTTGCTCTTTAGACATAGACTTGTATTGCTGGATGTCATCAAGCCTCATTTGCGGTAAATACTAAATACAATTAAACAAATGTAATATTATTAGGGGAAAGCCAAAGCCACAGACATATTATTGCATTTTGCAATTACAATGGGATAAGTAATGTTTAAATGTTAAATGCAATTATATCTCAATGTTGAATTCAATCAAGGTTTTTTTGTTGGGAGGAGAGTGGGGAGGCAGTTGACTCTGGACAGAGTTCCTCTGATGATGACACAGCAGAAGAAATTGCCTTTACTAGTGTCTTGTATAACCGCCTATGAAACGAAATGTCTTTATTTGAATGGCAAGTTCAATGGAAACAAAGCTTAAAAACTCTTATTATTGAGATTCACTGGGGTATGGAAGGATGGAACGGGAGAATAAGAACATGCTCTGTTTATTTTGTGCAGTGAAAACGCACATGGAGATGCAGATGAGGTTCATTACAGTACAGAGCAGAGCAGCTGGCATGAGCATCAGTTCATTATTCAAATGAATACTAAGACAATGTAGTGTAACTCCTGGATCTCCCATTCATTTGGGCATGTTGGCCAACTAGTTCTTATTTTGTGCCAGCACAGGTTTTGAATTGTATTGTATACATAAAATAAAATAAAAAATGTATGTATATATTTTTTAAAGTGTCCACCACTGAGATCGAACAAACATCTTTCTGATCAAGAGTCATGGGATCACAGAGTCATGGGATTACACCCATCCGCCACCCCATCTACAAGACAGGACCAATGTTACAAATTTCAGGTCTGCTGAGTGTAAACTTAAACGTTGTGAAAATGCTGTGCAACTTCCGCCAAGCATTTACTTTGAACTCTGAGGTTGTACTCACTTTAAGTTCATTTTAATAGTGGTCAAGTATGCTGCTGTGGCTATTTAATCATAGTGCAAACTAACGGGGAAAACTCTAGAAAGCTGAGTGAAGTTCAATCTCGTGCTTCGCGGGGCTGGGTGGTTGCACACACGCAGCTTAGAGGAAACATTGCTCAGGACATGGATATACTGTATGTCAATTTAGAAGTCACTCTTGAGCGATCTGCCTGCATCCCTGCTCTCATAGCTGCAGGAAGATGTTTTGAGTTGGAGGTGCATTGCATGCAATTATAATTGTATTTGCATAGTGGCATACAGTTGAGCAGAGAAGATGTTAGTATTTCCACTAATGGGGTGTTTTTTGTTGTTGCAGTGTCTGGATTTGTTTTAGCCTTTTATAGGCACATTTTATGCAATTCTACTTCATTTACATGAAAGAAAACATTGGCTGTCACGTTCTGACCTTAGTTACTTTGTTTTGTCTTTGTTTTAGTATGGTCAGGGTGTGAGTTGGGGTGGGCAGTCTGTTTGTTTTTCTAAGTTGGCTTTTGAGTTTGGTCTGGTATGGTTCTCAATCAGAGGCAGGTGTCGTTAGTTGTCTCTGATTGAGAATCATACTTAGGTAGCCTTTTTCCACCTGGGTTTCGTGGGTGTTTATTTTCTGTTTTGTGTGTCATCACTAGACAGGACTGTTTCGTTTGTTCGTTCTTCCTAGTTGTAATTTTGTTTAGTGTTCAGTTTTGATTATATTAAAAATCATGAAAACTTACCACGCTGCCCCTTGGTCCTCACCTTCTTCCAACGACGACGGGCGTTACAGAAACACCCACCACCAAAGGACCAAGCAGCGTGGTAACGGGCCGCAGCAGCAGCAGCAGCGATTGCAGGACTCCTGGACATGGGAGGAGATTCTGGACGGCAAGAGACCCTGGGCACAGGCCTTAGAATATCGCCGCCCCAAGGCTGAGTTGGAGGCAGCGAAAGCCGAGAGGCGGTGGTATGAGGAAGCAGCACGGCAGCGCGGTTGGAAGCCCGAGAGGCAGCCCCAAAAATGTATTGGGGTGATGCACATGGGGAGTGTGGCTAAGTCAGGTAGGAGACCTGAGCCAACTCCCTGTGCTTACCATTGAGAGAGAGGGACCAGGCAGGAACCGTGTTATGCCGTGCGGCGCACAGTGTCTCAGGTGCGCAGGCATAGCCCGGTGCGTTACAGCGCAGCGACTTGTATCGGCCGGGCTAGGTTGGGCATCGAGCCAGGTGCCATGAAGCCGGCTCAGCACATCTGGTCTCCAGTGCATCTCCTCGGGCCAGGGTACATGGCACCAGCCTTACGCATGGTGTCCCTGGTTCGCCAGCACAGCCCAGTGCGGGTTATTCCACCTCGCCGCACTGGCCTGGCTACGGGGAGCATTCAACCAGATAAGGTAGGGCAGGCTCGGTGCTCGAGACCTCCAGTGCGCCATCACGGTCCGGTCTATCCGGTGTCCTCCGGTGGCAGCCCCCCGCCCCAGGCTGTCTCTCTGTCTACTCCCTACAGGTGCTCCCACCTGTCCAGCGCTGCCAGAGCCTTCCTCCTGCCCAGCACTGCCAGAGCCTTCCTCCTGCCCAGCGCTGCCAGAGTCTCCCGTCTGTCCTAAGCTGCCAGAGTCTCCCATCTGTCCTGAGCTGCCAGAGCCTCCCGTCTGTCCTGAGCTGCCAGAGCAGCCAGTCTGTCCTGAGCTTCCAGAGCAGCCAGTCTGTCCTGAGCTGCCAGAGCTGCCAGTCTGTCCTGAGCTGCCAGGGCCGCCAGTCTGTCCTGAGCTGCCATAGCCATCCGTCAGCCAGGAGCTGCCAGAGCCGTCAGTCATCCAGGAGCTGCCAGAGCCATCAGTCAGCCTGTAGCTGCCAGAATTGCCCTTCACTCCAGTGCTGCCGGAATCTCCCGCCTGTCCGGTGCTCCCGGAATCTCCCGTCCGTCCGGTGCTGCTGGAATCTCCCGCCCATCCGGTGCTGCCGGAATCTCCCGTCCATTCGGACCCGTGGCTTGGGTCGCCAGTCCGAGGTCGGCGACGAGGGGTGCCGTGTTAAAGAGGCCATGGAGGCGGGTAGAGAGGCGGAGAAGGACTATGGTGGAGTGGGGTCCACGTCCCGCGATTGAGAATCATACTTAGGTAGCCTTTTTCCACCTGTGTTTCGTGGGTGTTTCTGTTTTGTGTGTCATCACTAGACAGGACTGTTTCGTTTGTTCGTTCTTCCTAGTTGTAATTTTGTTTAGTGTTCAGTTTTGATTATATTAAAAATCATGAAAACTTACCACCCTGCCCCTTGGTCCTCACCTTCTTCCAACGACGACGGGCGTTACATTGGCAGAATATTTTTTTTATACCTCAAAAATTATTGAACTTAGTGGCTTTTATGATAGTGACAAACTGAGACCAGTAAAAAAAACTGGTCTTGAATGCAAACAATAGCTCAGGCCAATGAAGAGACAAAAATATTGTACACTATTAGGAGGAATACATATATATATTATAGGCTACAGTAGGCTACTAAATAAACTTTCCAGTGGCACTGACTCACCCAGTGAATAAGACGAATCCTAGGCTGCTCACCGGTTATGGCAGATTTGCTTGTTCCAATAGCCTCAAGATAAACTATGTTGAAAAACAGTGCTACTCGCTCAGAATCGCCCCAAGGTTGTTTGCTTTCCAAACTGTATGTTTTTCGAAAGGTAAACTGACATCTGCAAATAAATATAATCAATAGATGGCAGTTCCCATTCAACTCAGGACTGGCAGCCATTGCTAGTGTACTCATAAGTTTAACAGTAAAATGTCCAGGGTTAGAGGTTTCAAAACCCTTCTATGGATTATACAGTTGAAGTCGGAAGCTTACATACACCTTAGCCAAATACATTTAAACTCAGTTTTTCACAATTCCTGACATTTAATCCGAGTAAAAATTCCCTGTCTTGGGTCAGTTAGAATCACCACTTTATTTTAAGAATGTGAAATGTCAGAATAATAGTAGAGGGAATGATTTATTTCAGCTTTTATTTATTTCATCACATTCCCAGTGGGTCAGAAGTAAACATACACTCAATTACTATTTGGTATCATTACCTTTAAATTGTTTAACTTGGGTCAAACGTTTCGGGTAGCCTTCCACAACCCCACAATAAGTTGGGTGAATTATGGCCCATTCCTCCTGACAGAGCTGGTGTAACTGAGTCAGGTTTGTAGGCCTCCTTGCTCAAACACACTTTTTCAGTTCTGCCGACACATTTTCTATAGGATTGATCTCAGGGCTTTGTGATGGCCACTCCAATACTTTGACTTTGTTGTCCTTAAGCCATTTTGCCACAACTTTGAAAGTATGCTTGGGGTCAGTGTCCATTTGGAAGACCCATTTGCGACCAAGCTTTAACATCCTGAATGATATCTTGAGATGTTGCTACAATACATCCACATAAATTTTCTTCTCATGATGCCATCTACACTGCTCAAAAAATAAAGGGAACACTAAACTAACACATCCTAGATCTGAATGAATGAAATATTCTTATTAAATACTTTTTTCTTTACATAGTTGAATGTGCTGACAACAAAATCACACAAAAATTCTCAATGAAAATCTGGATTTGGAGTGACACTCCAAATTAAAGTGGAAAACCACACTACAGGCTGATCCAACTTTGATGTAATGTCCTTAAAACAAGTCAAATTAAGGCTCCGTAGTGTGCTTGGCCTCCACGTGCCTGTATGACCTCCCTACAATGCCTGGGCATGCTCCTGATGAGGTGGCGGATGGTCTCCTGAAGGATCTCCTCCCAGACCTGGACTAAAGCATCTGCCAACTCCTGGACAGTCTGTGGTGTTGGTGGATCGAGCGAGACATGATGTCCCAGTTGTGCTCAATTGGATTCAGGTCTGAGGAACGGGAGGGCCAGTCCATAGCATCAATGCCTTCCTCTTGCAGGAACTGCTGACACACTCCAGCCACATGAGGTCTAGCATTGTCTTGCATTAGGAGGAACCCAGGGCCAACTGCACCAGCATATGGTCTCACAAGGTTTCTGAGGATCTCATCTTGGTACCTAATGGCAGTCAGGCTACCTCTGGCGAGCACATGGAGGGCTGTGCGGCCCCCCAAAGAAATGCCACCCGAACCGGTCATGCTGGAGGATGTTGCAGGCAGCAGAACGTTCTCCACGGCGTCTCCAGACTCTGTCACGTCTGTCACGTGCTCAGTGTGAACCTGCTTTCATCTGTGAAGAGCACAGGGCGCCAGTGGCCAATTTGCCAATCTTGGTGTTCTCTGGCAAATGCCAAACGTCCTGCACGGTGTTGGGCTGTAAGCACAACCCCCACCTGTGGACGTCGGGCCCTCATACCACCCTCATGGAGTCTGTTTCTGACCGTCTGAGAAGACACATGCATCATTTATGACCTGCTGGAGGTCACTTTGCAGGGCTCTGGCAGTACTCCTCCTGCTCCTCCTTGCACAAAGGCGGAGGTAGCGGTCCTGCTGCTGGATTGTTGCCCTCCTACACCTCCTGCACGTCTCCTGATGTACTGGCCTGTCTCCTGGTAGCACCTCCATGTTCTGGACACTACGCTGACAGACACAGCAAACCTTCTTGCCACAGCTCGCATTGATGTCCCATCCTGGATGAGCTGCAATACCTGAGACACTTGTGTGGGTTGTAGACTCCGTCTCATGCTACCACTAGAGTGAAAGCACCGCCAGCATTCAAAATTGACCAAAACATCAGCCAGGAAGCATAGGAACTGAGAAGTGGTCTGTGGTCCCCACCTGCAGAACCACACTTTATTGGGGTGTCTTGCTAATTGCCTATAATTTCCACCTGTTGTCTATTCCATTTGTACAACAGCATGTGAAATGTATTGTCAATCAGTGTTGCTTCCTAAGTGGACAGTTTGATTTCACAGAAGTGTGATTGACTTGGAGTTACATTGTGTTGTTTAAGTGTTCCCTTTATTTTTTTGAGCAGTGTATTTTGTGAAGTGCACCAGTCCCTCCTGCAGAAAAGCACCACCACAACATGATGCTGCCACCCCCGTGCTTCACGGTTGGGATGGTGTTCTTCGGCTTGCAAGCTTCCCATTTTTTTCTCCAAATATAACGATGGTCATTATGGCAAAACAGTTCTATTTTTGTTTCATCAATTTTTCAGTTTTTGATTTGTTAAAAAAGTTTGAAATATCCAATAAATGCCGTTCCACTTCATGATTGTGTCCCACTTGTTGTTGATTCTTCACAAAAAAATACAGTTTTATATCTTTATGTTTGAAGCCTGAAATGTGGCAAAAGGTCGCAAAGTTCAAGGGGGGCGAATACTTTTGCAAGGCACTGTACATATGAGATCAGTAATGTAGAGGATGTAAACATTATATGAAGTGGCATTGTTTAAAGTGGCTAGTGATACATTTATTACATACATTTTTTCCACTATTAAAGTGGCTGGAGATGAGTCAGTATGTTGGCAGAAGCCACTCAATGTTAGTGGTGGCTGCTTAACAGTCTGATGGCCTTGAGATAGAAGCTGTTTTTCAGTCTCTCTGTCCCTGCTTTGATGCACTTGTACTGACCTCGCCTTCTGGATGATTGCGGGGTGAACAGGCAGTGGCTTGGGTGGTTGTTGTCCTTGATGATCTTTTTGGCCTTCCTGGGACATCGGATGGTGTAGGTGTCCTGGAGGGCAGGTAGTTTGCCCCCGGTGATGCGTTGTGCAGACCTCACTACCCTCTGGAGAGTCTTACGGTTGTGGGCGGAGCAGTTGCTGTACCAGGCGGTGATACAGCTCGACAGGATGCTCTCGATTGTGCATCTATAAAAGTTTGTGAGTCTTTTTGGTGACAAGACAAATTTCTTCAGCCTCCTGAGGCTATAGTCTTATATTATAGTCTTTTTTTTTTGCTCACTTTTATCAAGAGATCTAATAATTCCGGACCCCACCCAACGTTAAGAGTCAGGTCCATATGAGTACGTGCAGAGAATGCAAAGAGCACTATGCAGTTCTAGGATTTTTTTGTGTTCCCTTCATGTTGGCTTTGTTTTACTGTAATGCTATTGAAGATGATAAGGACATTTCTAGACAATGGATGGCATTTGGTTGCATTATGTTTAGTGGTAGTCTGTTTTGTCATTCTGGTCAGGATAGTCGGATTCCATGATTTCTTTCTCTGACAGAGACGGAGAGATTTGAGGGATGCGTTTTATCCATCTGGGGGTAGGAGTCCCTCGCATTCCCCTTAAGCTGGGTTCACTGTCAGGGGGTAGACGGTTAGAGGGTTGTAGGGGTGGGGGATAAAGGAGGAGCTGACACCAGCACGATCACAGCCGTCACTCACATGGACCACTAGAGCATGACGCTTAGGCTTCTGGGACGACACCAGCAGAACCCTCTGAGGGAGAGAGAGAGAGAAGGATAGAAGGAGGAGAAGAGAGAGAGAAAAAGGAAAAAGAGACGACCCCCCGAAATGATTCGTGCATTTTTACAATACAGTGCCTTGCAAAAGTATTCATCCCCCTTGGTGTTTTTCCTATTTTGTTGCATTACAACCTGTAATTTAAATGGATTTTTTCTAGTACGGAAGTTGTCTATGGGGAGTGTTGGGGCCCGCCATTCAAGGCCGGCTGCAGTCATGAGGGCCTCCATGGTTCCGTGATCAGTGGCTCTTGCTAGTAGTGCTTTCATGTCTCCTAGGCAGAGTTGCAGGCCTGATGTAAGAGTCTGCAGTTGGAGTAGCCACGCTGAAGCTCCCCCATGTAAGCTAGGCATCTGTTCCATCAAGGTTGTTAAATCAGTCATTTTCCAGGGCTGGTACTCCAAAGTGTGTGCATCACCAGGTGTCGGTCGCAGGGGGTACTGTCCTGCCATCTCCTGCTCTCGCTCTCTTCTATCAGCGATTCTGGAGGACCGACGGAGTGTTTCGGACCCCATTGATTCAGTGACTTCGGTTACTGTTCCTCTCATTATGCCTTCCACACGATAGGCTCCCTCTCTGTTGTTATCTTGGTTAGCCTTAAGCTCCCTGAGTTCCTTAGCTCGATCTATTGATGATTGCAGCAGCACCTGCATCCTAGTCACGTTTGGAGCTGGAGTGAGCACCATGTCATTTTCTTCTACGTTTTCGATATCCAAGCTCTGATGACAGGCCTCCCTATCCGTCTGATAGAAGTGGTTTGAATCTAATCTTGTTTGTAGGTGTCCTCTGGTTTCAGAGGTCAGAGAGTTCACAGAGGAGCATTGTGGACTCCGTTCCTGGGGGAGACCTCCTGCGCCTGGAGTCCCGGTTTCGAGCTGTTCACATACAATATGGCCACCCGTTATCCCCAGTGTCATTTCCCCTTTTAACTCCCCTTGGTCTACTCTCAGAACTGGAGCCTGTATTGTGGGAGGTGTCCTGGGCAGGAACGGGTTGTGTGACGGGCTCTGGTGATTTTGTCCCTTTGAGTATGGCGGGGGCTGAACTGCCTCCTTTGTCAATTGTGGATATAGTGAGGGAGAAGCGGCCTCAGGGGGAGCCGTGGGCAAGTCCTCAGGCGGAGCTTTAACATCCCCCGTTGACGCAGCAGCCACGCACATCATATCTGGTTTGTTTTTGGGCTGCATCCTCCTACACACTTCTATAGCCCATGTTCCTACATTCAATTCTGCTTCTGCCCGCTTTCTCTCTCTAGTCCCTTCCTTCTTGAACCAATGAGCTTTGTTCCTCTCTGTCTCACTTGCCGTTGCTTTCCCTACGTCTTCCTGTAGCTCTCTCTGCATATCTTGGAGATTCCCCCTTGTAGGGGGTCCCCCGCTAAAGTAACCTGCTTGTGTCCATTTTAGCCGTAATCCTTTCCACACTTTCTCCACTTTCTCATACTGTTCTTTACCTCCCGCTCCATGAATTATACTCTGATCTAAATATTAATTGAATCCGAGTTTGGGCGTGGTGGCTGTAGACATTTTTATCTAATTCGTCTGATAATGTGTATAATGCGTTTATCTAGGTTTTAGTCAGTCCTTTGTGTGGCTTATTTCTATCTTTGTATACTCAGCCCTTCTCTGTTCGAGACCTGGGATGTAGCCTGGTTCCTCTCTAGGTTTCTTCCTAGGTTCTGGCCTTTCTAGGGAGTTTTTCCTAGCCACCGTGCTTCTACACCTGCATTGCTTGCTGTTTGGGGTTTTAGGCTGGGTTTCTGTACAGCACTTTGAGATATCAGCTGATGTACGAAGGGCTATATAAATACATGTGATTTGATTTGATTTGATTTACTGTAGCGCTAGCTCAAAGTTCTCCCATGCGCCCCCACCCTTGGTCAGATTAGTAATGTAGCAGTTACGTGTGTGCCTCTCCGACAGTAATTTGAATTTGTTCACTGATTTATTTAAGTATTTTCTAGAAATGATTCGGCGATTTCCTTTTGGAAAAATATATCAGTGAATATATGCGGTTCTATAACAATCGTCAGAGTAATTCTAGCTCTGTAGGAAATATAGATAGAAGAACTAAAAAATGTTCTGCGAATTATTTAAATACTTTCTGTAAATAATTCAGTAACTTCCTTTATGAACATATATCAGTAAATTCAAGTGATTCTATAACAACTGTCAGAATAATTCTATCTCTTTAGGAAATATGGATAGAATAGAAAAACTAAAAATCTGTGTATAGCTTTTAGCATCTGTCAATCAAAGTCTGTACTAAGCTCGGCGGCTTATTTAAATACTTTCTAGAAACAATTCAGTAACTTCCTTTTGGAACTTATATTAGTAAATTCAAGCGGTTCTATAACAATTGTCAGAATAATTTTATCTCCTGGGGAATTACCAACAGCGGAAGAGGGAAAAAAGAAACCATCAATATTTTAGCACGGCGGCTAGGTTAATTCACCGCTCCGCGACTGATCAGCATTTTGGCTCACCGACCGTCAATACCACACCGTTTATGTACTCAGAGCATGGCAATCATTCCCCAACAAATGCTCTCCCCGAACTGGGCACAACAAAATCGCGGAACATCAAAACCGGTCACATTATGTTATAGTGTTATGTACAATGGGGCACATCATTCCCGATCTCTGTCTTGTGGAATGCTAAACTTACATATACTATGTCTATTCAACTACACCTCTAACATAACCAATTAAACATTCTACAACTTATTTAATAGGATATTTTACATACATTAACTACACCTCTAAACACAACCATGTAATCAGGAATTTTAACACATTGGTCAATCACAATTCATTTCAGTATCCATTATACACTAAAACACAGCCTCGGTTCACCACTTCACTTCACACACAACCTATTCGGTAGGACAGTTTTCCGTGCAGATTTTCATGAACGAACCGGGTCCCGAAGGAATTTAGCGTATTGGTCAAACAATTTCACTTATCCATTATACACTAAAACGCAGCCTCGGTTTAACCTCACCTCTAACACAACCTATGTATATTATAGGACAGTTTTCTATGCAGATTTCAGAACAAACCGGGTCCCGAAGGAATTTAGCGTATTGGTCAAAAGCAGTTCACACATTCCATTTATCATAACTCAGGATAGGCCAATTAATAAAAATATACAAATAAAACCCAGCAAAACAAGATATCCCCAATCAATTCTTGTAATTTCTTAATTATGTTAAAAAAAATTGGCAACGATTCATACTCACGTCAGTACTTTCTGATCAAAATTTGGTTTAGACTATAATACAATATGCAGATTTCGATTTAACAGGCTCTGCTTTACCTTTCAAGAAGAGTGCTCCGATCAGATTTCCTGAGGCAAGACGAATAGCTGTGGGTCGCTCTTCCGTCTGATTTTGAGCCGCTGATCTGTTTCGTCCTCTCACACTAACTTATCATAGATCGAATCCAGGAATAACCATCCTCATGCTACCAAGTTCTGTTCGTGTTTAAATACTGGAGAGTCGAGACCAAATCACGGGCGCTGGACAGAGTGGATTTCAGTTGTAACAAAAAGGCCGTTTATTGGTCAAAGATATCTTGTTCTACATCGTGCACGGATCTAGTTCATATAACCCGATAAGGAGTCAGGTGAAAAAGAGAACTTATACAAAGGTTACATTCATTTTTATACATAGAATAAAGTAGGCAGAGTCTTGTCGTGACGCCTTCTGAATGGTCCCGAAAGGGCAGGAGCCCCATTTGTGCACATCAGAGTCTTCTTGTTCTGTGCACCCGACCAGTAGAGGGGGAGTAAGGTGCGTGTGTTCAATCAAGAAGGTATTTGTGCGTCAGGAAATCTGATACAAGAGAGCAGAGGGGGTCAGTTTTATGGCTGGGTGTATGTGTTCTTGCGATGGAAGATCTTTGTTTCCTGGGGTGGTGAGACAACAGAGCTGAGGGGGGTAGTTTTAGGGGGGGTAGTTTTATTGCTGGCTGTGTAAGCTAGTTCCTGTTTTAGCAGGGGTACGTAAGATGACTTGTGTCAGGCGGTTTGGCTTGGCGCTGTATAATATATGAACTATGTGTATGAATGTTTACATATATATATATATATATATATATATATATATATATATATATATATATACAAGTCCCTTAAGAAGATCTGGTGCAATCAATTATCTTCAGAAGTCACATAATTAGTTAAATAAAGTCCAGCTGTGTGCAATCTAAGTGTCACATGATCTGTCACATGATCTCAATATATATACACCTGTTCTGAATGCCCCAGAGTCTGCAACACCACTAAGCAAGTGGCACCACCAAGCAAGCGACACCATGAAGAAGACCATGAAGACCAAGGAGCTCTCCAAATAGGTCAGGGACAAAGTTGTGGAGAAGTACAGAACAGGGTTGGGTTATAAATAAATATCTGAAACTTTGAACATCCCACGGAGCACCATTAAATCCATTATTAAAAAATTGAAGGATTACGTTACCACGACAAACCTACCAAGAGAGGGCTGCCCACCAAAATGCAGGGACCAGGCAAGGAAGACATTAATCAGAGAGGCAACAAAGAGACCAAAGATAACCCTAAAGGAGCTACAAAGCTCCACAGAGGAGATTGGAGTATCTGTCCATAGGACCACTTTAAGCCATACACTCCACAGAGCTGGGCTTTACAGAAGAGTGGCCTGAAAAAAGCCATTGCTTAAAGAAAAAAATAAGCAAACATGTTTGGTGTTCACCAAAAGGCATGTGGGAGACTCCCCAAACATATGGAAGAAGGTACTCTGGTCAGATGAGACAAAAAATGAGCTTTTTGGCCATCAAGGAAAACGCGATGTCTTACGTAAACCCGACACCTCTCATCATCCTGAGAACAAGATCCCCACAGTGAAGCATGGTGGTGGCAGCATCATGCTGTGGGGATGTTTTTCATTGGCAGGGACTGGGAAACTGGTCAGAACTGAAGGAATGATGGATGGCTCTAAATACAGGGAAAATCTTGAGGGAAACCTGTTTGTCTTCCAGAGATTTGAGACTGGACAAGCCATTTCCCAATGTTATCCTCCAAAGCATTTACAGTAGTACTGAAACTGTCAATAATATCTTTCTACCATTGTGACTACATCCCAAAAAAAGACATGCCATTTTCACAATGTTGCAGAAAGTTAGTCTGACAACATTATCACAAAGGTTTTTGGCAAGTTGTTTAGGAAAGTTGCCATGATACTAACTTGTGATAACATTGTTACGACAATGTCTATTTTAGGACAGCCTCTGCTAAGACAGCAGAAGTTATTGAGACTGTAGCTGTCCGAATAGGGACACCATATTACAAGCAATTTTGTTTAGTAGGGATTACGTCTACCTTCATCCACCTACAGTACTGTCACCTTCTCCAGAGAAGATTGTGTCGAAGTGACCTATGATAACATATGACGTTGTCACAGTGTTGCAGATAGGTTGTGAAATGGTTGTCATGACAATACATTGTGACAACCAATTTGTGTCTAGTAGGGATTACTTTAAAAAAAATAGTTTTTTATTTAAGTAGGTAAATCAGTTAAGAACAAATTCTTACTTACAATGACAGCCTAGGATCTTTGGGTTAACTGCCTTGTTCAGGGGCAGAACAGGTTTTAATCTTGTTGGCTCGAGGATTCAATTGTTCAAACTTTCGGTGACTAGTCCAACGCTCTAACCACTAGGCTACCTGCCACCTTAGCTACTGTAGCCTGTCCAGGGAAGATCCTGTCTAAGTGTCTCTTGATAACAGTAATCTGATCGACACTTTATCCAGCTTGCATGTTCATGATTGTGTCTAACCCAGAAGGGCCTCTGTGCTCTCCGACTTTATTTGCACACGTCAGTGTAGTCTTCTGGTTGCGTCCAAAATAGCACCCTATTTCCTACTATTTCCTACTATTTCCTACTATTTTTTTACCAAAGCGCATAGGACTATGGTGAAAAGTAGTGCACTATATAGGATATCGGGTCCCATTAGGGATGTCAATTCTCATAATCTTTATAGTGCTCCTACTGAGTATTAAGAGGAAGAAAGAAGAAGCAATGTTCCCAATTAGCCAGACAGTGTCAGACATGCCCTTTTCAGTGTCAAAACGTGTCTCCACATTTGGGGAGACTGCTTCAGAGGAAATGTACAGGGTCCTTGAGATTATTTGATTAATTTAGTTGTTTAGGACCTGAGTGGAAGACAAAATGTTTGGTTATGATACTGTGTCCTTTTCTCAAGAACAGCAGTACGCCATACCTTGGACAAAGTGTAGATTTCCTAGCTACTGTATGCTGACAAGTAAATGTATCTCGTTTTTTCTGCAAGCACCAGACATGCATTCAACAAGATTTTTATTTTATTGATAGCGATCATTCACCATCGTTCACCAAAGATCAGTCTTGTTGAAGCCTAATTTACCTGGGTCAAGGACACTGTCCATGTGTTTACAGTCTTACACTAGTTCCAGATGCAGTCTGTACAATCATATTGGTAATGGCTCAGTTGGTAAGAGCACGGTTAGTTCTAATCGGGATCATTGGGGTGTTCCTACTGTAAACACTAAACTTAACCTTAACCCCTACCCTAACACTAACCTTAATCATAAACCTTACATAACCTTAACCCTTACCTTAACCATTTTACATTTCATCTTCAATGGGTTAGGGACATCCTAAGGATCCCAGATAGCATGGACTATAAGGGCATTGTGCTATTGCCAATGTCCAAGATGGCATAGCAGTCAGACGTCTTGTCTTTGTCCTGTCGTGTCCCTTGTATATATATTTTTATATATTTTTCTTCACATATCTTTTAAGTATATTTCCTAAACCTCAACTTCTAAATACTCTCCTGCCACCCGCCTCACCCAATGTGGCGTGGATCTGTTTTTTTCTTCTAAAGTATTTCTATTTACTTCGGATCTGGAATCCCTCAACTGAAGCGAGCCAGCTAACTACCTACCAGCTATCAGTCAGGAAACCATTGCTAGCGGTCATCAGCTAACCTTTAGCTCGGTAAGCTCTCGCCAGTTCGTACAACGTGACTCAAACCAGAGCATATAACGGACCTATTTTTTCTCTCCATATCCCCGGATGCCTACCGCGAACTCTGAACATTTTAATCTGGATCTTCGCAACTAGCGAACCGCAATCCCGGGTGACTACTCCTGGCTAGCGTTTCCATCCCGGCGCAAGCACCAATTAGCCTGAAGCTAGCCTGGCTAGGGCTCCTGGGCTATCACCGAAGCCCACTCCTGGATTACAATATCCAGACCCCTTCTACTGCCGGTATGGGGCACGGAACCCCGCCGATCCTCTACGACTGGAATACTGACGTAATCTGCCCGAGGATTCCAACAGGCCCCTCAGTCCGCTGAAGGCCCATTCTGCTAACCGCGGCCTGCTAGCTACATAGAGCTACTTGGAACCCAACTAATCCACAACTGGTCTATCGACTTCAACGCACGAAGAGGCAAAAACCTCCACTGTGACGTCCCCCAAAGGCCCTTCTGCTAACTTGCTAGCCCCGGTCTGCTAACTGCTAGCTTGTTTGCCCCGGTCTGCTAACTGCTGCTTGCTTGCCCCGGTCTGCTAACTGCTAGCTTGCTTGCCCCTGTCTGCTAACTGCTCGCTTGCTAACCCAGTCTGCTAACTGCTAGCTTGCTAGCCCCAGACTGCTAACCGCTAGCTTGTTTGCCCCGGTCTACTAACTGCTAGCTTGTTAGCACCGGCCTGCTAAATGTCTGAATCGCCGTGTCCCCTGCCAGCCCAACCACTCACTGGACCCATATGTTCACTTGGCTACGCATGCCTCTCGCTAATATCAATACGCCTCATCCATTACTGTCCTGGTTAGTGATTACTGTCTTATTTCACTGTAGAGCCTCTATCCCTGCTCAATATGCCTTAACCAACCATGTTGGTTAAGGCATATAAACCTGCCCCTTTTATTCTGGGTTCCGAACCTGCTAGAAGGCCAGTTCGTATAGTCTTTAGCCGTACCCTTATCCTACTTCTTCTCTGTTCTTCTGATGATGTAGAGGTTAATCCAGGTCCAACAGTGCCTAGCTCCACTCCCACTCCCCAGGTGCTCTCATTTGTTGACTTCTGTAACCGTAAAAGCCTTGGTTTCATGCATGTTAACATTAGAAGCCTACTCCCTAAGTTTGTTTTACTCACTGCTTTAGCACACTCTGCCAACCCAGATGTCAGCCGTGTTTGAATCCTGGCTTAGGAAAACCACCAAAAACCCTGAAATCTCCATCCCGAAATATAACGTTTTCCGCCAAGATAGAACTGCCAAAGGGGGCTCTGTTGCAATCTACTGCAAAGATAGCCTGCAGAGTTCTGTCTTACTATCCAGGTCTGTACCCAAACAATTCGAGCTTCTACTAAAATTCACCTTTCCAGAAACAAGTCTCTCACTGTTGCCGCTTGCTATAGACCACCCTCTGCCCCCAGTTGTGCCCTTGACACCATATGTGAACTAATTGCTCCCCATCTATCTTCTGAGCTCGTGCTACTAGGTGACCTAAACTACTAGGTGACCTAAATGCATGCTATTTAATCGATCACTGCCCGCACCTGCCCGCCCGTCCAGCATCACTTCTCTGGACGGCTGTGACTTAGAATACGTGGACAACTACAAATACCTAGGTGTCTGGTTAGACTGTAAACTCTCCTTCCAGTCTCACATTAAGCATCTCCAATCCAAAATTAAATCTGGAATCGGCTTCCTATATCGCAACAAAGCCTCCTTCACTCATGCTGCCAAACATACCCTCATAAAACTGACCATCCTACCGATCCTCGACTTTGGCGATGGCATCTATAAAATAGCCTCCAACACTCTACTCAACAAATTTTATGCAGTCTAGCACAGTGCCATCCGTTTTGTCATCCGTTTTTTTGTTTTCTTTTTTTCTACTGTATTATTGACTGTATGTTTTGTTTATTCCATGTGTAACTCTATGTTGTTGTATGTGTCAAATTGCTATGCTTTATCTTAGCCAGGTCGCAGTTGCAAATGAGAACTTGTTCTCAACTAGCCTACCTAACTAAATAAAGGTGAAATGAAATAAAATTCAAATAAATGTCATGTGTTCACAAACTGAACATAGATACACTGACTGGACTGTAAGTCACCCAGCAGTGTTCATAATGTTTTGTACCATCAGTGTATATTATTCTGTTATATATTGTCTAAATTCTTGCCTAATTTAACAAAGCTTCTGCTCACAATTTGGCCTTATGAATCATCGGATACCCCCTAAACGTCAAATCAAATATTATGTCACATGCTTCGTAAACAACAGGTGTAGACAATTTATGCTTGATTTCGAAAATGTGGTCGGAGGCGGCGTGTGGATGGTGTGATGCAATTGCGGAGCCCCTCATTGACGTGATTGGTTGATGGTAGGTGGAGGCGGGAGGTCCACTACAAACATAAACTCCCTTCCTTGACAGTTTCCTTCACAACAGCTCTGCGCTGCTCCATGAATAGCAAGCTGTATGAATGCCCTGACTTCGAAAGAGACTGTATCATACTAAATGCTGCAGATTGCCCATGCAGCGCCTTTAATTGTGAAACGCTTACTTACATGTCCTTTGTATAAAAGTGTCTCCCAAGAGCTATACACTGAATGTACAAAACACCCCCCACCACATTTTGCCCTCAGAACAGCCTCAATTCATCGGGGCATGGACTCTACGACGTGTTGAAAGCGCTCCACAGTGATGCTGGCGCAATGCTTCCCACAGTTGTTTCAAGTTCGCTGGATGTCCTTTGGGTGGTGGACCATTTTTAATACACACATGAAACTGTTGAACGTGAAAAGCCCAGTTTTGTTCACTCAGGGGTGGCAGGGTAGCCTGGTGGTTAGAGTGTTGGACTAGTAACTTAAAGGTTGCAAGTTCGAATCCCTGAGCTGACAAGGTACAAATCTGTCATTCTACCCCTGAACAGACAGTTAACCCACTGTTCCTAGGCTGTCATTGAAAATAAGAATTTGTTCTTAACTGAATTGCCTAGTAAAATTAAAATAAAAAATATTATTCTGTTATATATTGTCAAATTTCCTACATAATTTAACAAAGCTTCTGCTCACAATTTGGCCTTATCAATCCTCTGAAACCCCCTCAATGTCAAATTAAATCAAATGTTTATTTGTCACGTGCTTCGTAAACAACAGTCATAGCCAAAAGTTTTGAGAATGACACAAATATTAATTTCCACAAAGTTTGCTGCTTTAGTGTCTTTAGATATTTTGTCAGATGTTAATATGGAATGCTGAAGTATAATTACAAGCATCAAAGGCTTTTATTGACAATTACATGAAGTTGATGCAAAGAGTCAATATTTGCAGTGTTGACCCTTATTTTTCAAGACCTCTGCAATCCGCCCTGGCAGGCTGTCAATTAACTTCTGGGCCACATCCTGACTGATGGCAGCCCATTCTTGCATATTCAATGCTTGGAGTTTGTCAGAATTTGTGGGTTTTTGTTTGTCCACCCGCCTCTTGAGGATTGACCACAAGTTCTCAATGGGATTAAGGTCTGGGGAGTTTCCTGGCCATGGACCCAAAATATTGATGTTTTGTTCCCCGAACCACTTAGTTATAAATTTTGCCTTATGGCAAGGTGCTCCATCATGCTGGAAACGGTTCAACAAACTGTTCCTGGATGGTTGGGAGAAGTTGCTCTCGGAGGATGTGTTGGTACCATTCTTTATTCATGGCTTTATTCTTAGGCAAAATTGTGAGTAAGTACACTCCCTTGGCTGGGAAGTAACCCCACACATGAATGGTCTCAGGATGCTTTACTGTTGGCATGACACAGGACTGATGGTAGCGCAGACCTTGTCTTCTCCAGACAAGCTTTTTTCCGGATGCCCCAAACAATCGGAAAGGGGATTCATCAGAGAAAATGACATTTACTCCAGTCCTCAGCAGTCCAATCCCTATAACTTTTGCAGAATATCAGTCTGTCCCTGATGTTTTTCCTGGAGAGAAGTGGCTTCTTTGCAGCCCTTCTTGACACCAGGCCACCCTCCAAAAGTCTTTGCATCACTGTGCGTGCAGATGCACTCACACCTGCCTGCTGCCATTCCAGAGCAACCTCTGTAATGGTGGTGCCCCGATCCTGCAGCTGAATCAACTTTAGGAGACGGTCCTGACGCTTGCTGGACTTTTTTGGGTGCCCTGAAGCCTTCTTCACAACAATTGAACCGCTCTCCTTGAAGTTCTTGATGATCCGATAAATGGTTGATTTAGGTGCAATCTTACTGGCAGCAATATCCTTGCCTGTGAAGCCCTTTTTGTGCAAAGCAATGATAACGGCATGTGTTTCCTAGCAGGTAACCATAGTTGACAGAGGAAGAACAATGATTCCAAGCACCACCCTCCTTTTGAAGCTTCCAGTCTGTTATTCGAACTCAATCAGCATGACAGAGTGATCTCCAGCCTTGTCCTCGTCAACACTCACACCTGTGTTAACGAGATAATCACTGACATGATGTCAGCTGGTCCTTTGTGACAGGGCTGAAATGCAGTGGAAATGTTTGTGGTGGATTCAGTTCATTTGCATGGCAATGAACAGTTAATTGCAATTCATCTGATCACTCTTCATAATAATGTGGAGTATATGCAAATTGCCATCATACAAACTGAGGCAGCAGACTTTGTGAAAATGTATATTTGTGTCATTCTCAAATCTTTTGGCCACGACTGTAGACTAAAAGCCAATTCATGCTTTATCCAAAAATGTGGTCGGAGGTGTCGTATGTTTGGTGTGATGCAATTGCGGAGACTCCAGAGGCATGCAGAGACAAAATGGAGCTGCGTACCGCTTCGGCATGCACCACCCAAATGTTGTATCAATGCGGAGGGCTCCAAATAGCTCTGCATTAACATGATTGGTTGACGGCAGGTGGAGGCGGGAGGTCCAGTATAAACACAAACTCACGTCATTGACAACTTCCTTCACAACAGCTCTGCTCTACTCTATGAAGCGCAAGAAGTATGCATACCCTGACTTCTGCAGAAGCCTTATCACCCTAAATGCTCCTGAAGAATTTCTGCACAAACTGTCAGAAACCATCTCAGGGAAGCTCGTCTACATGCTCGTCGTCCTCACCAGGGTCATGACCTGACTGCAGGTTGGCATCATAACTAACTTCAGTGGGAAAACGCTCACTCACCTTCGATGGCCACTGGCACGCTGGAGAAGTGTGCTATTCACAGATAAAACCCGGTTTCAACTGTATCGACCAGATGGCAGTCATTTGGGCGAGCGGTTTGCTGATGTCACCGTTGTGAACAGAGTGCCCCATGGTGGCGGTGGGGTTATGGTATTAGCAGGCATAAGCTATGGACGATGAACACAATTGTATTTTATCGATGGCAATTTAATGCACAGAGATCCTGAGGCCCATTGCCATACCATTCATCCACCGCCATCACTTCATGTTTCAGCATGATAATGTAGGGCCCCATGTCGCAAGGATCTGTACACAATTTCTGGAAGCTGAAAAGGTCCCAGTTCTTCCAGACATGTCACCCGTTGACCATGTTTGAGATGCTCCTTCTGTGGCTCAGTTGGTAGAGCATGGTGCTTGTAACGACAGCGTGTTCTGACTGTTCCGGCAAAATATCCAGCAACTTCACGCAGCCATTGAAGAGGAGTTGGACAACATTCCATAGATTAAGGCCTATGGAATTTATTTCAATTGACTGATTTCCTTGTACAAACTGAAATTGTTGCAAGTTGCGTCTGTATTTTTGTTCAGTGGTATCCATAGATACTTGTCTGAAGCAGACAGAAGTGGAGGATGAATAACTAAGCTACAACCTCAGAGTACAGTTAAGGAAAGAGGGATGAAAGAGTAAGGAGTGATGAAAAAAACATAACGATAAGGGGGATCATCTACCTGTTTTCTATCCTTTTATACCTGTCTACATGAGCAGCAGGGTATTTTGTGAAGTTGCTAAATGTTTCATGAAGCGTGTGTGTGTGTGTGTGTGTGTGTGTGTGTGTGTGTGTGTGTGTGTGTGTGTGTGTGTGTGTGTGTGTGTGTGTGTGTGTGTGTGTGTGTGTGTGTGTGTGTGTGTGTGTGTGTGTGTGTGTGTGTGTGTGTGTGAACGTGTGTGTGTTCATTGGACCACCTGTGTTGTTGTTTAAAGTCTTGCCAGATCCCTCCATCTCATCTTTTCCTCTAGTATTTTTCCTGTGCTTCCCCATGCCTCTGTGTTGTGTATAACTTGCATCATAATTCAATTAAATTGGGAATAGTGTTTCTGCTGGTTATAAAGCCAGTACAGTCTTATCAGGGCCACCTCTAGTGTTTTGGCGGCTCCTAAGAGAGATGTATTAGACAACAGAAAGGCTGATATGAGCTGCTAAATCAGCTGTTTACTTGTATACCATTCTGCTCAGATCCTCTACCCAAACCAGCCTCAGCAGGCGGAAGCTGTCCTCTTCCGGACCCAGAACGGAGTCAATACACAAATAAAATACAAACATTATATAAGGAACTCAGTCGGGCTTTCAACTTACTGTTGAAAGTTGTAGTAATAGAGTGCACAAACTGCAATTTCAAAATGAGGTAATGCATCAGCAGTTTTCCTCTTGTTATGTCAGTCACTGCAGACTTCAGAGAGTTATTTTCTGACAGTTGATCAACTAGCACATGTCAGCTAACGTTTTTTAGGTACAGTTTTTTTGTCAGTAGATTTTGTTATTGTTTGAGTCACTCAGATATCACATGAATACACATAAGACATGTCAAAATGTGTAGCTTTGCAGGAAATTAGCTTGAAAACTGCACATTTTTGCGAGGTGGGGGTTTGTTCCTACGCCGGTAAATGACAATGTAATGCAGTAAAATATTTTCCATGTCTATATACAGTATACAGTGGAGCAACAAAGTATTTAGTCAGCCACCAATTGTGCAAGTTCTCCCACTTAAAAAGACGAGAGAGCCCTGTAATTTTCATCATAGGTACACTTCAACTATGACAGAAAAATGAGAAAAAAAATCCAGAAAATCACATTGTAGGATTTTTAATGAATTTATTTGCAAATTATGGTGGAAAATAAGTATTTGGTCAATAACAAAAGTTTATCTCAATATTTTATTATATACCCTTTGTTGGCAATGACAGAGGTCAAACGTTTTCTGTAAGTCTTCACAAGGTTTTCACACACTGTTGCTGGAATTTTGGCCCATTCCTCCATGCAGATCTCCTCTAGAGCAGTGATGTTTTGGGGCTGTTGCTGGGCAACATGGACTTTCAACTCCCTCCAAAGATGGTCTATAGGGTTGAGATCTGGAGATTGGCTAGGCCACTCCAGGACCTTGAAATGCTTCTTACAAAGCCACTCCTTCGTTGCCCGGGCAGTGTGTTTGGGATCATTGTCATGCTACCCAGTCACGTTTCATCTTCAATGCCCTTGCTGATGGAAGGAGGTTTTCACTCAAAATCTCACGATACATGGCCCCATTCATTCTTTCCTTTACACGGATCAGTCGTCCTGGTCCCTTTGCAGAAAAACAGCGCCAAAGCATGATAACAAGTTCAAACAGGTGCCATTAATACAGGTAACGAGTGGAGGACAGTGGAGCCTCTTAAAGAAGAAGTTACAGGTCTGTAATGTTTATCTGACTACATAAAGATGATTTAGCCGTGTGCAAGAACACTATACTGTAGTTGGGTTATTATAGTAGGCAATCAATAAATGTCTGAGAATGGAATTCCAGTTACAAGTGTATTATTGAATTACTTAGAAAATGAATGGAATCACATACAAGGCATAAAGCTTAAGTTGTAAAGAAAGAGAGAGACAAAGAAACCATGGTTTGTGCCATGGCCCATGGCTAATGGGAGAGAGAAAGAGAGAGAAAGACTATAGGTATCTCATCACAGCAAGTCAGGGATAGAATTGAAAGAACAATGAATCTAGAACTCTTTTATAAGCATCTGAGTTGTTTGGATTCAAAACCTGAATTTTTGACCAATAGTATTACTGTAAAGTTAACCTTCAACCAGACATCAGGTCTATAGGATGTAACCTCTTCGTCTCAGAGGTGAGACAATGGGGGTTGGAAAGACCAACACAGAGAATGTTGAATTCCTTATACAACGCTGAGAAAATTATTGCAAACAGTTGATGAGAAGAGTCACTTTGAGGGCTATCCTACATAATCCTCCCTTGATCACATCTGATTCTGCATGAGACAGAAGTGTTCAAAACTGGACGGGCAGCACTGTAGTCACTGTAAACAATCTTCAGACCAACAGTTCATGGTCCTACAATCATCATTTCAGGAGTGTCTTTTTGGTAGATAGCATTGTCTTCTTTAGACATTCACATTTCCTGCAAGCAAGCTTAAAAGGAACGCTCAATTCTTCTTTATGAGAGCCAACACATACTGTAACTGAAGGTACATCGTAGATTAATACACATTCCAATTAACATAAAATGGTCTGTTTATCTGATTGAATTCGTCAATAGCATCTTCAGATGTGGTTTTATGAAACCAGTCAGATGAATATAAAAGATGATCAAAGATTACTGCATCATAAAAACAGTATTATTGAAATTAAACATCTCAAACTCTTCTCCTTCTGAGAGGAAATAGATGATCTTTGAATATGAGAAAATAAACAAAGAAACAGAATTTTGAAATCCAGAAAAATTATTAAAGTAAATCAAACAACATTCAAGCAACTGAAAATGTGAATCTAGCACATTTGAGGTCTAGCCAATGTGTGAGAATTACAAAGCAGGTTCAGTGGTTTCACAAGCAATATCAAAAAGTACATGTATTAGAATCTCAGTTTACAGCACCAAACATTAGCATACCAATGGTGAAAGATCTAAGGCCATTTTGTTAAGAAACGTTTCATGGCACACACACATCTATACATTCAGCTGGACTTATGCAGTACGCATTACGCATTGTAAAACAAACTATTATTTGTGACTTAATATGAGCCATTACATTTTGTCTAGCACTCTGTATACATCAAAGAAAGCACATTCACAAAAGTAATCTATATAGCCATCACAAATGGATATAGAAATTATTGAGTTGCAAAGGAAGAATTTATTAAAACATCATCGTCATATAATCAACATCCTAAGTTTTAGGAGAAAGCTCAAAATCGACCCTATGCTGCAGGTAGAATCGAGACTGTCTGCCCCTCCCTAAATCCCAACCTCGTTGCATCATATTCAGCAGGGTAGCCTAGTGGTTAGAGCATTGGACTAGTAACTGGAAGGTTGCAAGTTCAAATCCCTGACCTGACAAGGTACAAATCTGTTGTTCTGCCCCTGAACAGGCAGTGGGTTCACTGTTCCTAGGATGTCATTGAAAATAAAAATGTGTTCTTAATAACTGACTTACCTAGTTAAAAAAATATATGAATACTCCTGTGGCAAGAGTTGCAAAACCTAACTGAATAGTTGGATCTACTCTGTGGGCCGGGAGGCTGACTAAAATGTGCAGGACGATTTCCTCTGCCTAGGTTCCAACAGCGTCTGACCGTATGTCCTTCCTTTTACAGAAATCACAACAAAGCTTTGTGGGCTGTTTGGGATTAGCCTCCATACCTGTCCCAATAGCTTCAATGGGAGCTATTATTTCAGTAGTTTGGCCCGCTCTCACACTAGAGAGCAGTTTGGATGTGCATACCACACCCATCAATTGGACTGACTGTGCGTCCATCCCGCTATCTGTATGCGAGTCAGACAAATCACTTTGGAGCCTATTTTTGTTAGAAAAAAATATCATGTAGAAACAACCTAGCCACATCATGCTATATTTCGCATGCTTTAAATTCTGATTGCAACTGCTCTATTTTGTGCTCTGATGTGCTGTGGGACGTCACAGTGGTATCAAGCATGTTCATGTCTAGTTTGCTGTGTTGCAATTCAAAAACACAACACGCTCTATAATTAATTAACATCTTCATACATGTTTTCTTATACATGACAATATATTACCAGTAATGAAGAATTTCATCAATAGTCTAATCAAATACGAGATGATTACCATAACTCAAAAATATCTGTAGCTTGCACCTCGTCCATTGCGTAGGCTCCATGTGTGTTGTATGTCAGGAAATGTCATGGAATAAATGATCAAAACTTCCTATGGACCCACAGGTGCAACACTGAAGGATAGGACAATCCTCTAAATAAATTCACCCGAGCTGGACCTTCAAAGTAATCAATAATACTTCATATTACCCAGTTGCCATTCACTGTACTGTAATTATTAATTTAATCCACAAGTTCATAAGGATATATCGCTAGAGGGCACCATTTAGTAATATATTTTAAATGTATATACAGTAAATATGATATTATAAATACCTCATAAGCAACTCCTAATAACGAATAGCAATTAGCCTATTAGTTCAAATGTTTATCTGACTCGATAAAGATTATTTAGCAATATGCAAGAACACAATACTATAGTTGAGTTACAGTAATAGGCAATCAATTAATGTCTGAGAATGGAATTCTAAAAACAAGTGTATTATTGAATTACCTTGTAAAATGAATGGATTCACATACAAGGTATAAAGCATAAATTGCAAAGCATTACAAGGCATTATTCTAAGCATGTTCAGAGAGAGAAAGAGAGAGACTCTCTCTCCCATAGCTAATGGGAGAGAGAGAGAAAGAGTGTAGGTATATCACCACAGCAAGTCAGGAACATAATAGAAAGAACAATGTATTTAAGACCATTTTACAAGCATCTGAGTTGTTTGGATTCAAAATCTGAGTGGTTGACTGTAAAAATAACATCCAATCAGACATTGGGCAGGATGTACAGGATATAACCTCTGCTTCTCAGAGGTGAGACAATTGGGGTTGGAAAGGCCATTGAATCAGATGGTTCATTCATCACAAAACACACTGATATTGCCAACTACCGTAATGGCTTTTTCCTGGCAAGATATGCACATTTAGGAATGACATGCCAACAACAATCGTTGACACTTGTCACACCCTGACCTTAGAGATATTTTTATGTATCTATTTTGTTTTGGTCAGGGTGTGAATTGGGGTGGGCATTCTGTTTTGTGTTCTATGTTTTATATTTCTTTGTGTTTGGCCGGGTATGGTTCTCGATCAGGGACAGCTGTCTATCGTTGTCTCTGATTGGGAACCATACTTAGGTAGCCCTTTTCCCACCTGTGTTTGTGGGAGGTTGACTCTGTTTTGAGCACTTTGCATTTGAGCTTCACAGTTTGTTTTTTTAGTGTTTAGTGTTTTGTTTGGTGTCATTTTTATTAAAGTGTTATTATTATTATTAAAGCACCTTGGTCCTCCTCATTTAACACCTGTGACAACACTACATATCTGACCAAATTATGAAAGACAAGCATTGCACTTTTCAATTTCCATAAAATGAGTGTGGAAGAGGTATTGTTGTCTATCAACAATGACAAGCCACCGGGGTCTGACAATCTGGAGATAAAATTACTGAGGATAATAGCAGACGATATTACCACTCCTATTTACAATATTTTAAATTTAAGCCTACCAGAAAGTGTGTGCCCTCAGGCCTGGAGAGAAGCAAAAGGAATAAAGCCCCCTTTACTGCCTCAAATAGCCGACCAATCAGCCTGTTACCAACCCTTAGTAAACTTCTGGAAAAAATGTTGTTTGACCAGATACAATGCTATTTTACAGTAAACAAATTAACAACACACTTTCAGCAAGCTTAAAGGGAAGAACATTCAACAAGCACAGCACTTACACAAATGACTGATGATTGGCTGAGAGAAATGGATGATTATGGGGGCTGTTTTGTTAGACTTCAGTGCGGCTTTTGACATTATCGATCAAAGTCTGCTGTTGGAAAAACATATGTGTTTACACCCCCTGTTATATAGTAGATAAAAAGTTACTTGTCTAACAGAACACAGAGGGTGTTTTTTAATGGAAGCTTCTCCAACATAATCCAGGTAGAATCAGGAATTCCCAGGGTATCTGTTAAGGCCCCTTACTTTTTCTTTACTAAGGACATGCCACTGGCTTTGAGTAACACCATTGAGCCTATGTATGCGGATGACGCAACACTACACAGGCATTTCGCTACACCCGCAATAACATCTGCTAAACACGTCTATGTGACCAAAAAAAATCAGCTACTACAGCAACTGAAATGACTGCAACAAGAGCTGCAGTTAGTTTCAGAATGGGTGGCAAGGAATAAGTTCTAAATATAAAAAATAAATAAACTAAAAGCATTGTATTTGTATTATTCACTGAACCCTAAACCTCAACTACATCTTGTAATGAATCATGTGAGAATTGAGCAAGTTGAGGTGACTAAACTGCTTGGAGTAACCCTGCATTGTAAACTGTCATGGTCAAAACATATTGATACAACAGTAGCTAAGATGGTGAGAAATCTGTCCATAATAAAGGGCTGTTTGGCCTTCTTTTTGACACTATCAACAAGGCATTTCCTACATGCCCTAGTTTTGCCACACCTGGACTACTGTTCAGTAGTTTGGTCAGGTGCCACAAAGAGGGACTTAGTAAAATTGCTGTTGGCTCAGAACGGGGCAGCTCGGCTGGCCTTTAAAAGTACATGGAGAGCTAACATTAATGATATGCATGTCAATCTCTCATGGCTCAAAGTGGAGGAGAGATTGAAGTCATCATTACTTATTTTTGTAAGAAGTATTGACAGGCTGAATGTACCGATACCCATGCATACCCAGCAAGACTTTCCACCAGTGGTCTCTTCACAGTCCCCAAGAGTGTGCAAAGCTGTCATCAAGGCAAAGGGTTGCTATATATAAAATGTATTTTGATTTGTTTAACACTTTTTTGGTTACTACATGATTCCATTTGCATTATTTCATAGTCTTGATTTCTTCACTATTATTCAACAATGTAGAACAATGTAGAAATGTAGAAAAAACCCTTGAATGAGTAGGTGTGTCCAAACTTTTGACTGGTACTGTACATTTTGCATTATAAATTATGATGTACTGTTTTATCTTATATTTTATATGTAATGTACGTGCTTTACTCTGTTGGACCGCAGCTGATCGGGATCCCTAATAAATACAAATACAAAAACAGAGAATGTTGATTTCTTAATAAAGTCGATAAGAAGAGTCACTTCGAGGGCTACCCTACAATAATGTCCATCCGGACCGTTGCCGCCTAGGTAATTTCTGTGACCGGGCCTTCTCAAATAGTATTGGAGTACCACAGCTCTACCCTTCCATCTTCCTCCGACTATTCTATCCATTCCCATCCAAATGTTTTAAATCTGCATCCCTCCATATCTATAGCCACAATCACTTAATTAACACTATCAGTCCCAAAACTCCAGTAAAAATTGTATTTTCATTTATCTGACTTTCATTTATCTTAATGTCCAGCCCTTATATTTAGCATCACAATTAAGTGTTTTAAACATGTCCTTTCAGGACAACCAGCGCTACAATTTGACACAAACAGTTGCATTGATGAGTTTTATTGACAAATAAGGTCAGCCAAAGCAAAAACGAATTGATATTAATTCTGTAAGTATAGAAATGGTTTGCCAATTGGGAAATGAGTATCCAACTAGTTAGTGATAACTGTGTGGAGTTTTGAGTTTGTGACAGCAACTATGTGTGCTTCTACATCTACATTGCTGTTTTGGGAGGGCTTTAGGCTTGGTTTCTATATTAGCACTTTGTGACACCTGCTGATGTAAAAAGGGCATTATAAATACATTTGATTGATTGATTGTAGACACTATGTCCTGGGATTCCTATGTAGAAGAACCGCTTACCTTCTAACGACTCTTGTGCAGCTTTGAACGTTATTGCTTTTAATAGTTTGTAGCTGAAACCATTTGGACGTTTTTGCAAAAAGACCCAGCTCTGGGCCACTTCGGGATCCGCCCTTGTCTCACAAACACCGCTCTAGCTCAGCTCCTGTTAATCACACAGACTAATGGTGCAGAAGAAATAGACTCATTTAATGGTACAACGCAGAAGTCTGCAGCTCAAACACACAGGGTTAGAAGTGCAGAACGCTCCAGTGTTACTCGTTAAGTTATCTGTCTTAATTAATTTCCTCTCTGCTCAATAAGATGAATCACACAATGTTGATGACAAATTATAATTTATTTTTATGTCCTAATAACACATAGTTAGACTGGTATGATATGAATCCATGGAAAAAGATGACCTAGCTAAATGTATTTTCGCACATTCAAAGAAAAAACACCAAATAATAGTGCACTTATAAAATGACATTTTTCAGCCTCTTCAGGACATTTTTTGGCATTTCATTGGACAGGTTGCCAGGGTTGCGTACCCTTCCACTCAGCAGCAATATGATTTCTGACTGTGTTGGGTTATGGGTTGCATGCTTCCAAGCAGCAGTAAAGCACTATGAATAACCCTAACCCATATTTAAATTATCCTATTACATCACGCTGTGAGAAGTGCAAAGGGGGCATTGCTGGGATGTTTATCGTTTAAAAGCAGAGAAAGTATAACTCTTAATGAACCAATAAGCAGGTCATGACCCCCCCTGAAGGCCCAGGATGCTGTGTACTGTAGATAATGGTGCAACAAGCCAAACACACTGTGATGTAGCAAATGTGCTCTGTGGGAATTATTGTCCCCTGTAAACTCTGTGGTGGCAGAGGCAACATCCTAGACAATCCTCTGCTTACCTCAGAGATGGGCAGGCTCTTGCTGGACAATAGAAAGAATGTGATTTTATTCCATTTAACCTTTAGTTTGACAGGGAGTCATGCTGAGACCAAGGTGTATTTTACAGATTAACCCTTGCTGTCATTACAAAAATATAATAATAATAATAATAATAATAATACACATCAATACAATATGAAAAGCAAAACAGAGATACAAAACACAGTCATTGAAAACACATTAAAAAGGTCTATAATCAGCCGTGTGAAATGCCCTAGAGGAGATATGGGCAACTCCAGTCCTGGAGTGGCGTTACACTTTTTCCCCATCCCTAGCAAACACAGCTGATTAAACTAATGCATTCAAGTGAAGATCATGATTAGTTGATTATTGAAGTTAAGTGTGCAAGCTGTGGCTGGGGCAAAAGTGTGACACAAATCAGGCCCGAGGACTGGAGTTACCCATCCCTGCCCTACAGGCACCAATTCATCACATTTTTAATATTATTCTAGTAAGGTGCAAAACTTTTTTTAAAGCTGATTCGCCTAATCCTATAGAGACTGAAGGAATCTCTGAGACCAGGTATGGTAACTTGTACGTCGATCCCTGAGACCAGGTATGGTAACTTGTACGTCTAAAGGTTATTAATGATACAGCGGTACAACTTTAAATGACTTTCAGCTTATAGGCTTCATAAAGCCTTCATGATGTCTTCATAAGCACAACATAAATATGTTACAAAGCATCTATAACTATTTGTCATGCTTTATAAAGGTTTCATAAATGTGGCAAAACTATGTGATATAATCACCAATGTCAAATGAGATATAACCCACTATGTTGAATATGATGTAAACATGTGCTTTATAAAGGGTGTCATGGTGTGCTGAAGGATGGCATACGCTCTAAAGTGATGCCATGTTAGTCACATTACACCCAATCTCATTCCCAGACACTTCTGCCCAAACGGGTGGAAGGTCTAGTGGACAAAACGCATTCAAACTTAGCCTTCATTAGTTAGGGTTAGGTATAAAATAACATTTTAAGAAGATCAATTGTGGAAATGGGCAGGATTTGGGCATAATTATGAGATTGACTGTTTTAAGTAGTAAAGATGTCAAATAATTTACTCAGTAAGGTCACTCCTATAGAATTCTATGGTCACCCAAAAGGCCAAATTTAAATGATTGATATTCCAGGCTTATTTGTGCTGTGTGTGCAATAGCCTGGGGACGACGTTACCCCAAGACACACTTACCTTGATGAAAGATCCAAACATAAAGAAATTGAAAGGGTCTTTCTTCTGGAACAAGTTACATGTTCCTCAGTACACAAACATGCATACAACAAAAACAAGCCTTACTGTGCGGGACTGGGCCCAGTCAGGTCTTTGACACATTCACCCACTCCCCAGCTGAAAGATCAGCCACAAAATGTTGGCACCGTTGTAACAAGTTGTATTGAAGCCATGGTCTCCAGCGTGGGAACACAAGAGGAATAGCTGGTGCAGTAGTCTCAGATTGGACTAGTCCAAATCATCTTGGTTCTGACACACGCACGCACGCACACGCAAGGTTTCCAGGTCCATCAACCCATTTAAATACCTGTCACACCCTACAGTAGCCTGTGGATCATGAGGAAACCTTCATAAATCAGCAGAACGTTAATAACCTATTTACTGACACTTCATGTAGTGTCCTTTAATACTTAGTTTGAAGTGAGACACCTTAGATCATTCATAACACATTCATAAAGACTCTCATGAAGCTGTACTTAATTTAAAGTCAGACCCCTTTGACTATTTATAACACATATATAAATGCCTTGTATCCTATGATGCTGTACTTACTATAAAGTCAGACACCTTTAGTCATTCATAATAAATGCATAAAGGCTTAATGATGTAAACACAAATGTATTAACATTTAGGAAATTATCATTAACAGCTAAAACAAATCAACATTAAAGACATGTTGAAACCATTTATTTAAAACAATACAAATTCATGAAGTTTCAAACAGTGCAGCTATGCAATTACATTGAGCATTACAGAGGGCTTTGAATATTGGAGCTTGTCCCTGAGCTGGCAGACGCATGCGACTCACCACCTGGATTTGGTCTTATGTAGCAAAATTTGAATTTCTGTTTTTTACATTGGATAAAAGTAGAGACCCAGAGCTACAAAATGGTATATCATAAACTGCATTTGAGGAAACAATGGGGAAGTAATTCTGCTTTGAAAGTTGATCAACTTGCAAACTCACTTTTGAGAAAACCGTCTTTCAATGTTTTGGTACTACTGTTAGAAAGCCCTTCTTTGTCTTCACCCATTCAGCATTGTTCACACCCTCTTAAGCCTTAGCCCCACCCATCTCTTTAAGGGTTGATCCGAGCATTCTGTACTAACTTGCCAGCTACTTCCAGACATTTGAGAGAGAACAGCTCACTGAACATTACTCGCCCTAGCAGGTTAGGCTGGTTAGGCTGTTATGTTATCCAGAGTGTTGGTGACTACAACTGTGCTGTCAGATTGACCGTTGTAAATTCAGAGTGTTCTTGCGTTCAGAGCGCATACGGAACGCTCTGGCCAATAAGTAGGGTTGTTCCGAAAGCTCTGACCTCACAACGACAGTCAAGCACCCAAGCTAACTGGCTAACGTTGATTAGCTACTTCCAAACACATAATGAGAGAACACCCCACTCTGACCATTTTACTTACCCTAGCAGAGCTGGTTAGGCTGTTTTCATGTCATCCAGAGCGTTGGTGACTGTAACTGTGCTGTTGGCCGACATTTACTGAGCGTTCAAAAATTCATCAGTTATTCTGAGCTCTGGCACACGAAAACAAGTATTTTGTTAAGAAATATAGCTAAATAGCTAGCTTGGTGAACAATGAATTCCAACACATGGTGTAATGTTAGTTAACGAGCCAGCCAACTAATGTTAGCTAGCTAGCTAACAGTACACTTTAACTTGAAAATTAAAATATTTTGTCAAAATTAGAATATCTGCGTAATATCTGAAAATGTAGCTAACTAAACTATCTCACCCATGGTCTGAAATCGGAGTGGCTAGCCAGAGCGAATTTACCAGCTGGTACATCTATCGACAGTTGCAGTGACATTCTATTGAAATGGATCCTTGCATAGTTCTATGGCTATAACTAGTCAAAAAAATGTGTCTGAGATACGAAGAATAAGATCATACACATAACGTTAGCTAGCGACCCAGCCAGCTAATGTTAGCTAGCTAACAGTACACTTGAAATGAAACCACTTTCTGTCAAAATTAGAAATGTGTAATATCTGAAAATGTAGCTTGCTAGACTATCTTACCCATACACATCATGGTTCGGTGCGTCTCTTGTCTGATGCCATGCATGGTTTCCCTTAGTTTGAAGATGTAATCCAGACTGGTGTTTTCTCCATCTCCTTAGCTATCATACTCAAATTCCACTGATTTCAAAACTCAGTCCTCCAGAAAGTGGAGAGCATACGCATAACGTTAGCTAGCGAGCCAGTCAGCTAACATTAGCTAGCTAACAGTACACTTTAACTTGACATTAGGTTTATGCAGTTTTACGGCACTATACATTTTTAAAAGCCGTGTTTGACATGATTACCTAAACATACTGACCAGCTCCAATAGACAGACGTTTGCTATATGGCAGACCAATCTAAACTCATCTCTTGGCATGTCCAGCCCATTCAAGATCTCAGCCAATCATGGCTAGCGGGAAGGTTGCTCACTTTTTCTTTGGTTAAACCAACTAGGCTCATAATTTAACGATTTGATTCAAATTAACAGATGGCATACAAGTTTGATGTTATAGCACATGAAAGTTCACATGTTCGAGAGGGCATTTCTGCCCAAAAAAACACATTTTGATTTAAAAAAAACTTGTTTTACGTTCAAATGGCTCTACTGTGAAGTCGTGACATATGCCTAGTTTCCTGAATCAGGTCACAAATGGTTATTGCCTCTCTTCCTGCTGGAGTACTGCATGTTGGTTCCACCCTTAAAAGTAACAACAAAGAAAATTAGCAGGTCTGTTAAGAAATTCATTTGTCACACCATCTGGATAAGGGCATCAGAGATCACATGATCTCATCAGCAACACTAAAAAAGTACTTCATGGAATTTCGAACATTTTCTAAATAAAAGTCCCCCAAATAATAATAGAAAAGTGTCAATAACCATTCATGATATTTGAAAAATAATTGTCTAAACATTAACGGTTATTCATGTTTGATCATATTTAAGTGACATTTTCATTACATTTGGGTTCCAAAACATGTTCCATGGAATACATATTGGCTTAGAGCAAGAACTATTCTGGGTATAGCAGTAAAAGTATTGTAGGGAATTCGCCGTAGGGTCTGTAGAATGTACAATGCCTTTGGGAAGTATTCAGACCCCTTGATTTTTCCACATTTTGTTATGTTACAGCCTTGTTCTAAAATTGAATAAATCGTTTTTTCGAGTCTCATAGCAAAGGGTCTGAATACTTATGTAAATAAGGTATTTCAGTTTTTGTATTTGCAAGAAATTTGCAAACATATCTAAAAATCTGTTTTTGCTTTGTCATTATGGGGTATTGTGTGAAGATTGTTGTTGGAAAAAGACCTGTAAGTAAGCATTTCACTGTTATTCTACATCTGTTGTTTACGAAGCATGTAATAAATACAATTTGACTTGATTTGAACCTGTTTGAACCTATTGCCCATAATAAAGCGTCAAGCGCTGTCATAAACTGCATCCAATGGTTTCAGGGTATTGGCAGTCATAGAGATGACGTCACTGTAATCTAGGACCGGTTGGAACGTGGACTAAATGACCTGCTTTCTACTATTAAGTGAGAGGGATGACCTATTTCAATAGAAGAAGCTCATTTTTGTTTTCAGGTTCTTAGTTAAGTCATCAGTGTGTGTTTTTTTAAGTAAACACACAAAGGTACAGACATGCATATGCACACATTGTGATATTTTTGTATGATGGTATTGAACATTTTGTGTTGTGGATATGTGGTGTTGATGTACTGTTTAGTATTTAGCTCATTCAGTACAAACATAGTTCACTATTTTATATTTTGTTTTATATGTAACGTGGGTGCTTTGGTGTGTTTGGACCGCAGGAAGAGTAGCTGCTGCCTTGGCAGGAGCTAATGTGGATCCTTAATAAATACAAATACAAAACTCGTTGTCTACCCAGATGCTTATAAGCAGGGACACGGTCATTGTGGGTGACATCCAAGGTATAGATACTTACATTATTTGAGTCATTATTGTGTGATGCACTGTTGTTAGAGGAATATAGGTAACTGCCAAAATAAAGGAAACACCACCATAAAGTGTCTTAATAGGGCGTTGGGCCACCACGAGCCAAAACAGATTCAATTCACCTTTGCATAGATTCTACAAGTGTCTAGAACTCTATTATAGGGATGCAAAACCCCTTCTTCCACGAGAAATAACATAATATTGTTTTGTTGATGGTGGTGGAAAACACTGTCTCAGGTGCCGCTACAGAATCTCCCATAAGTGTTCAGTTGGGTTGAGATCTGGTGACGGAGACGGCCATGGCATATGGTTTACATCATATTCATGCTCATCATCAAACCCTTCAGTTATCATTCATGCCCTGTGGATGGGAACATTGTAATCCTATGGGGGCATATGGTAGTCAAAATAATGACCTGCCCTGCATTTTTATACATCACCTTGGCATGATGGGATGTTAATTGCATAATTAACTCAGGAACCACACCTGGGTAGAATGAGAGATACAATATACTTTGTATCTCTCATTGACTCAAGTGTTTCCATTATTTGGCAGTTACCTGTATATGCTCTGTAAGAGATCTTGTGCAACTGTGATGCAAGAAATGTTGTCTTAGCAGTGCAACTCTGGGATGCTTTTCATTCTGAGTAGTGCCATAGGTTCTATGGAGAGTTTGCTGCAGTGGAGATACTTTTCTGTACTTAGACAGGATATTTTGGTGTTAAATTAAACCCTAGTTTGGAAGAAAAAAAATACAAATATAATTATAATAACAAATATAATAATAATATAATTATGTATCCCAGTTATAATCACTATTATATGAGAGTTCAAGCATTTTCAAATGTCCATGATCAATATGTATTATTTGGATTGTGAGGTCAGTATTCTGAGAACAAACTGTGCACACAGGCATTAGGGGACAATGCACTGTTTTACATTTGCAACAGCCATAGCCATAGCAACAGCATAAGCATTTTGGAGATGCAACTGCCTGCCTGCGCACTATTTTCTCTTGAATTGTACCAGCTTGCAATTGAATGTGACAAATCATCCTGGAAAGGAATGCTATTTACATAGGAATATGAGTCATAATATCTTGCATCCCTGGCACAAAAAAAAATGGTTTACCCGAGAACAAATGTAAAACTATTCTCGGAAAAACTCTCATAGTTCTAACTCTCACAGCTATTAACATTAACAGCCCCCCACATCCCTGTGTGTATGCATATACACATGCATTTATATTTAACCTTATGCATCATAACCTACTTCGTTCTCCATAGCATGGTGCCACACAAAGACAGCTCAAGAAAAGAAACGGGAACCTGGAATTCCTTTGAGATGTGTGTTTTCTGAGCGCTGTAGGTCTGCTGGCGACAGTTAGCTAAACTTCTCAAAACTTCCAGAGCTCAAACTGAGGTCATTAAAAAGTGTTACCTTTGCTCTCAGACTCCAAGCCAAAAATATATTCTGTTATCCTCTATGAATGCACTGAAAACAACTTGGTATGTGGGAGGCAGGCATGTAAACATGATTCATATTCATTTTCAATGAAGCCAATGTTCATAGTAACACTATGGAAAGATCGTCTCTCTGTCAATTGTCCTCCCCCCCAAAAAAGGTGTCCTCTTCTTGCCTATTCCCTTTCATTGCACTCATCTGAAAGAACTGACCGGGTAAAGGCCAGGCTTATGATGAGCTTCCACCATCTTGTTTTCACATGTCTTTCCCATTCAGTACAGTTGAAGAGGAAGAGACGAGGACAGATTGTAAAGCAATTCAGATGGGACATTGAGACATACATGGTTCCTGTTGCTCCTTTTCCCCAGGGAATTGGTTTGTAAAACAATACTTGGATAATCACATCCACGTCTCTTTACAACCTTTATGCTGTTGCCACAATTCCATGAACAAGCCATGTAAACATGCCACATAGCAACATCACAATAAACTATTCTATTAAAACCTTGTCTGCCACTGATGGGGATGTGCACGTTTATCTGCGCAGGTCAATAGAAAATAACGCTAGTCATCATTAATCATTGTACCTCAGGGCTTACATGAGGTGTCACAGCCAATATAATGGAGGTTTGAATCTTCCTTTATTCATTTAGATGAAGTAGGGGTAGATTTATCGAGCTTAACACAGAAGAAATGGCCAGAAATGATTATTGTCAAAAGGAAATTGGTGTTTGCAGGATGTTTATGATTGTTACAAGATGTTAATGACAAGGTAGATACTGCTGTGAGGTGAAAAATATAGCAAAATTGTGGCAGTAAAGTGGTAGTAGAGCAGCAACAAAACGGATCTCTCTCATGGCACATATACTGGGTATTCACTGAGTGAACAAAACATTAAGAACACATTCCTACTGTTGAGTTGAATTCCCCCCCTCCTTTTACCCTCATAACATCAATTCGTCTGGGCATGGACTACAAGGTGTCAAAAGTGTTCCACAGGGATGCTGGCCCATGTTGACTACAATGATTCCCACAGTTGTGTCAAGTTGGCTGGATGTCCTTCGGGTGTTGGACTAGTCCTGATACACACAGGAAAATGTTGAGTGGGAAAAACCCAGCAGCATTTCAGTTCTTAACACAAACCGGTGCGCCTGGCACCTACTATCATACCCCATTCAAAGGCACTTCAATCTTTGGTCTTGGCCATTCACCCTCTGAATGGCACACATACACAATCCATGTCTAAATTGTCTCAAGGTATAAAAATCCTTCCTTAACCTGACTCCTCCCCTTCATCTACACTGATTAAAGTGGATTTAACAAGTGACATCAATAAGGGATCATAGCTTTCACCAGGTGAAAAACCTCTATGTTTTGTACACTCAGTGTATATCTAATGCCACTTTATTGGTGATGCAGACCCAGTATACTGTTTATTGAACTCAACTGATAGCATAGGTTTCTACTATGAATAAATCATTATTCAACAATCGTAAACATGTTATTATTCAATAATGTATGATTACTTGGATCTGTCCATTGGTACTGAATTTATTTTGTTTACATATGCGTTACACCTCAGACAGTTATTGGTACACTCCAGGTTCTGAATCAACCAATCATCTGTAAATAAATACATTCCCTGAGAATCAAACTTAACCTTTCACTAGCTATAGTGTAGATACAATACCTTTACTGTCTGTGGTCTAGATTCAGTCTTTCTTTCTAACCAAGCCATCTCCCGGCAGGCAGCCTCTAAGGAATTTGAGAATTGCCATTTGCAGTTGCAGAAGTAGGTGGTGGTCATTTTTTGTTGATATAGAACATCATATGTTCTGTTTTCCTCCTGGAGGCATCGGTGGCTGGTGACTCATTAATCTAGGAGATTAGAACAGTCAGAACATTCTGGTTCCATGTCCCTCTCCCTCACTCCCCCTCCTACTTTCCCCCCTTATAACAGTTACTTTGATAGAACAGCCTCTCCCTCCCCCCTCTCTCTCTTCTCCCTCTCCAAACTCTCTCTCTCTGTCTCCCACTCTCTATTGCCCTCCCTCTCTCTCTCCAAACTCTCTCTCTCTCTCCCACTCCCTGTCCCCCACTTCCATATAGCAGAAAGTTACTTTGATAGAACAAACCCTGCCACAGTTGAATTCATTAATACCTTGCAAGGCTATATTACATGTCACAAGCTATGCTGTCGGACTTCTGTCAAGTCTAGTAAATAGACTATAGCAAGACAGCATACAGGAAGTGAACTATTGACACATTGCTTAAAGCTAGAATCCTTAGTTGAACAATAACACAGCGGACACTCCGCCTCTGTTCTGGTAAAAAGCTGATGGATTGGCTGGAGAAATCTTACCACTCACAAATTCATAAACAGAGCTATGGATTGAAGGACTTACCATCCATTATATGTTTTGAGACTATGCAGTGTTTGTTTACATTTACAGTACATTGTTACATTGTTTACAAACACTGGAGTACATTTTACACATGGAAAATCACTTGACTTCATATGTGAAATTTCTGCATTTCATAAAGTGTCTTAATAGAGAGTTGGGCCAGAATAGATTCAATTCACCTTTGCAGAGATTCTACAAGTGTCTGGAACTCTATTGTAAGGATGCAAATCCCTTCTTCCATGAGAAATTCCATCATTTAGTGTTTTGTTGATGGTGGTAGAAAACACTGTCTCATGCGCCACTCCAGAATCTCCCATGTGTGTTCAATTGGGTTGAGATCTGTTGACTGAGACAGCCAGGGCATGTGGTTTACGTTCATCAAACCATTCAGTGACTATTCGTGCCCTGTGGATGGGAGCATTGTCATCCAATGGGGGCATAGCCATGGTAGTCAAAATAATGACCTGCAGAGCATAATGGCCTTAAGCATGATGGAAGTTAATTGCTTAATTAACTCAGGAACCACATCTGTGTAGAAGCACCTGCTTTCAATATACTTTGTATCTCTCATTGACTCAAGTGTTTCCATTATTTTGGCAGTTACCTGTATATGCTCTGTAAGAGATCTTGTGCAACTGTGATGCAAGAGATGTTGTCTTAACAGTGCAACTCTGGGATGCGTTTCATTGTTTAGTTTTTTTTTTAACCTCAGAATAGGGCCAGAGGCTCTATAGAGAGTTTGCTGGACAGTAAAGATAACTTTTCTGTGAATTAATAAGGTAAATGATAAATGAGGTGCATAATGGACTAGACTTCACTGCATGTTCATGTATAGTTTATTCTTGTTAAATCCTCAAAAGCATATACAGTATGTTCCCTTATGGAAAAACCACATGATTTCACATATTCAATTTCCACATTTCGCACATGTACAATTTGATTTGACATGTGGTTTTGGAACACATCAGATTTCACGGGTGATACCATACAAATGAGTTGTTCGGATGTCCCCAGAACTTACATATTTGAAACACTTTTATATTCACGATTACATTGTGTGTTAATCTGCTAAAATGTTAATTATTCGCCTACCTCCTCATGCCTTTTGCACACAATGTAAATAGACTCATTTTATTCTACTGTGTTATTGACTTGTTTATTGTTTATTCCATGTGTAACTGTGTTGCCGTCTGTTCACACTGCTATGCTTTATCTTGGCCAGGTCGCAGTTGTAAATGAGAACTTGTTCTCAACTGGTTAAATAAAGGTGAAAAAAAAGTGTATGTTTATTTATGCATTCAACCATGTCCTCAACACAACTCATAACTTCTTGGTTCACGGTATTCCCATCTTCCTGCTACGCCATCATGTCTGTGTTAATAACTGATTTAACATGAGTTCTTACACTTTGGACTTCAAAGTAAATCTCAGTTTTGAAATAAGTAAATTAAATCAATGATGAGATCGTAGTCCGATTAACTGATAACTAAAATAGCAGTGCAGATGGAACTGTTTCATAAGTACAGAGATGTACTGTACTGTATTAGAGTTAATGAATCTGTAGAGGACTTCTGATAATGCTACAGCAGAATCATCAGCATACCCCAAATCCATTCCCAGGTGAGGTCATATTAAAAAGTCAACACTAAGTGATCATGTCAAATGTTTTAGCTGAACAGTGTACCACTTCCCTTAAAAGAAAACAACACAGCAGCCTTATCTCAAAGTAAATGCATCAGAAAAGACATAGAAGAGATTGGGAAATGTATCCTTCTGAATAAGGTTTCCAGATGTTCACTTTACAACAGTTTTCATTCTAAGAATGAATCAGGAAAGACGAAGTACTATTGTAAAGAAATGTCATGAATTGTCTTTGAAAGTGTTTTTTATACTAAGTGTATATTGGCCAGGTGGATGGTCATTCACTACTTGTTCTGCCTTGTGACTGATATATATTTTAAAATCAACTGTTGCATTCGAGCTCACTTGACTTTGTGAAATAGAAAGTACTACAGACTCATCTTGTGGAAGTTCCCCTGGCCATTTCCTTGCTGTTGTTGCTCAGTGTCCCTATAAATAAGGAATAAGTGCAAGTTAAAGATTTTTCACAGCACCACCGACTCAGTCTCACAAATAAATCATTAACTAATTTCACAGGCAGCAAAAACAGATTCCCATATTCGCAGAGAGGGGCGGTTTATCTATCCTAACGTGATAGAGAAGAATAACGGGCGAGTCTGCCAGAGTGACAGGCTAGTCTTCATCTAGGATCACTGGCATTATCCTGGCTGCTGCCATCTCATTCATTTATAAATATCACCTTTTATAGAAACAGTATGTTACTTGTATTCAGCATGAACCTGCTCAGAAAAACCTGTTTAGTGGGCCTTGAGCCTTCACTCCGCTAATCTTAGACTAGTTGAAGGTAGAAGTGCAGAATTAGAGATTTTATCAGACAGCAATGTAAAAGGTAAAATAAGAGGTGTAAATAGTTTTTTTGAATGATATTTATGAATACATGAAATCAGTTGCCCTAATGGCTCGTTTAAGTATATATGTGGATTACAGATAATTGGCCTTTATATACAGTGCCTTGCGAAAGTATTCGGCCCCCTTGAACTTTTTGCCACATTTCAGGCTTCAAACATAAAGATATAAAACTGTTTTTTTTTTGTGAAGAATCAACAACAAGTGGGACACAATCATGAAGTGGAAAAACATTTATTGGATATTTCAAACTTTTTTAACAAATCAAAAACTGAAAAATTGGGCGTGCAAAATTATTCATCCCCTTTACTTTCAGTGCAGCAAACTCTCTCCAGGAGTTCAGTGAGGATCTCTGAATGATCCAATGTTGACCTAAATGACTAATGATGATAAATACAATCCACCTGTGTGTAATCAAGTCTCCGTATAAATGCACCTGCACTGTGATAGTCTCAGAGGTCCGTTAAAAGTGCAGAGAGCATCATGAAGAACAAGGAACACACCAGGCAGGTCCGAGATACTGTTGTGAAGAAGGATACAAAAAGATTTCCCAAGCTTTAAACATCCCAAGGAGCACTGTGCAAGCGATAATATTGAAATGGAAGGAGTATCAGACCACTGCAAATCTACCAAGACCTGGCCGTCCCTCTAAACTTTCAGCTCATACAAGGAGAAGACTGATCAGAGATGCAGCCAAGAGGCCCATGATCACTCTGGATGAACTGCAGAGATCTACAGCTGAGGTGGGAGACTCTGTCCATAGGACAACAATCAGTCGTATATTGCACAAATCTGGCCTTTATGGAAGAGTGGCAAGAAGAAAGCCATTTCTTAAAGATATCCATAAAAGGTGTTGTTTAAAGTTTGCCACAAGCCACCTGGGAGACACACCAAACATGTGGAAGAAGGTGCTCTGGTCAGATGAAACCAAAATTGAACTTTTTGGCAACAATGCAAAACGTTATGTTTGGCGTAAAAGCAACACAGCTCATCACCCTGAACACACCATCCCCACTGTCAAACATGGTGGTGGCAGCATCATGGTTTGGGCCTGCTTTTCTTAAGCAGGGACAGGGAAGATGGTTAAAATTGATGGGAAGATGGATGGAGCCAAATACAGGACCATTCTGGAAGAAAACCTGATGGAGTCTGCAAAAGACCTGAGACCGGGACAGAGATTTTGTCTTCCAACAAGACAATGATCCAAAACATAAAGCAAAATCTACAATGGAATGGTTCAAAAATAATCATATCCGGGTGTTAGAATGGCCAAGTCAAAGTCCATACCTGAATCCAATCGCTAATCTGTGGAAAGAACTGAAAACTGCTGTTCACAAATGCTCTCCATCCAACCTCACTGAGCTCAAGCTGTTTTGCAAGGAGGAATGGGAAAAAATTTCAGTCTCTCGATGTGCAAAACTGATAGAGACATACCCCAAGCGACTTACAGCTGTAATCGCAGCAAAGTACAAAGTATTAACTTAAGGGGGCTGAATATGTTACAAAAAAGTTTGAAATATCCAATAAATGTCGTTCCACTTCATGATTGTGTCCCACTTGTTGTTGATTCTTCACAAAAAAATACAATTTTATATCTTTATGTTTGAAGCCTGAAATGTGGCAAAAGGTCGCAAAGTTCAAGGGGGCCGAATACTTTCGCAAGGCACTGTATGCCAAATGAATACACCAACACCAACATATCTCTCACATAGCCACTGGATTGTTTTGATAGTAGAGAGGGTGTTGTGTAAGATTCTTTGTCATGGGAGAGCAGAGATTGGCGTCTACCATCTGACAGGTGAATCAGTAGCCCCGTTTATACCTGGTGGTAACATGCGTCCTTTATCCTGATCATGTCTACATTCTGATTGGACCCACATTTCTGCATTTCATAAAGTGTCTTAATAGAGAGTTGGGCCAGAATAGATTCAATTAAAAGACACATTGTGATCTAATTGTGGTCAGATCTTACTGAAACCACATCCGGAGGTAGTCAGGGTAAACAGATCTAGACGGTCAAACCATTTAAATACTGGTAGCACCATTGACATAGGGCATCAATAATTGTCTTAAAATAAGAAAATATTATTTTGAAAAATATATATATTTTTATATTTTCACTCCCTCTCCGGCCTCTAGGTCAACAGGCTGCTCATTATGGAGCACACCTGTCACCATCGGTACACGCATCAGCGCATAATGACACTCACCTGGACTCCATCACCTCACCTTCCCTATATATGTCACTCCCTTTGGTTCCTTCCTCAGATGTTATTGTTTCCATTTCAGTTTCCTGTCTGTGCGTTGTTCTTGTTTTGTTCATTGTTTATTAAATTATGCACTCCCTGAACATGCTTCCCGACTCCCAGCGCACGTTACACACACACACACACATATATATATATATAATTTGACAAATATACACATCTGTCAAATGATTTGCATACAGGGAGGCACCAGGAAATTGGGTCAAAATGTGGACACAGTGGACCGATGAGAGAGACATTTTAATGCCATGTGTAGATGCGACCAACATTGATCATATTCAGAAACAATGTCCTCAATGAGGCATTTTATTGATCAGAAAATGATTGGATCTTCTTGATCAGATGACAAAACCCACATGGTAGCGCAAGGTGCAAACGAGACTACGTGGGTTTAGGACTGATCCCCTCCCTTCTCTGTTTTTTCTTTACCTTATTCATCATTTATCTTCCATCTGTCTGTGGATAGACGACAATTCCATTATGCCAGAGAGAGACACACTAATGGTACTAGGGTATGATGGATAATCTACTATGATGAGAAAGGTGAGAGATACTAAAAGTATATTAGCACTTTGTCCTGCAGTGTTTACTTTGGGGTTGAGGTTAAAGTTTATATTCTCAGTGTCAAGGAATGACGTTGTATTGATCTTTCCTGCCACATATCCCAACTATCTATTTCACTATAATGAGTCACTGCAATAACCAGATCTAGCTTTTTCTTTTTTAATAATACATTTCTTTTGAATCTACACATGCTGGGATAGATAACTATCTTTCTTACTACGCTCTCCTTGTCTTCCACCTCTCTTTACGGGAAATGCTTGTGTCTAACTCCTGTGTTTTCAGAGTGTTGCTGTAATGCAATAGCATCAGGAATAGGTTGCTAGTTGTTTTTCTGATGCACCATTTTGGGAAGTAGGGAGAAATGTCATGTGTCCCAAATGAGTTGCTGTGACAGAGTGGCTCAGCATGTTTAGCCTGGGCATCAACTAAACTGACAGACAGAGGGGAGAGACCAATTCTCTACTCTGTGATCCCCTGGTAGGCAGAGACAGAGAAAGAGACAGCAAGAAAGAGAGAGAGAGAGAGACAGAAATACAGAGAAGGGGGGGTTGCAAGCAACAAAGGAGAGGGTGTGGTGTTTGAAAAACATCAACTATATCTGGATACTATCCTCCTGCAGCAATAGTAATCACGCTAATGCCCATATACAGTGCCTTGTAAAAGTATTCACCCCCTTGGCATTTTTCCTATTTTGTTGCATTAAAACCTGTAATTTAAATTGATTTTTATTTTAATTTCATGTAATGGACATACACCAAATAGTCCAAATTGGTGAAGTGAAAAAATATATATACTTGTTTCAAACAATTTGAAATAAATAACAAATCGGAAAAGTTGCGCATGCATATGTATTCACCCCCTTTGCTATGAATCCCCTAAATAACATCTGGTGCAACCAATTACCTTCATAAATCACATAATTAATTAAATAAAGTCCACCTGTGTGCAATCTATGTGTCACATGATCTGTCACATGATCTCAGGAAATATTTATACACCTGTTCTGAAAGGCCCCAGAGTCTGCAACACCACTAAGCAAGCGACACCATGAAGACCAATGAGGTCTCCAAACAGGTCAGGGACAAAGTTGTGGAGAAGTACAGAACAGGGTTGGGTTATAAAAAAATAACTGAAACTTTGAACATCCCACGGAGCACCATTAAATCCAAAGAATATGGCACCACAACAAACCTGCCAAGAGAGGGCCGCCCACCAAAACTCACAGACCAGACAAGGAGGGCATTAATCAGAGAGGCAACAAAGTGACCAAAGATGCAAAGCTCCACAGTGGAGTATCTGTCCATCGGACCACTTTAGGTCGGACACTCCACAGAGCTATGCTATACAGAAGAGTGGCCAGAAGAAAAAAACATTGCTTAAAGAAGATAATAAGAAATAACAAACACTCCCCAAACATATGGAAGAAGGTACTCTAGTCAGATGAGGCAAACATTTAGCTTTTTGGCCATCAAGGAAAACGCTATGTCTGGCGCAAACCCAACACCTCTCATCATCCCGAGAACACCATCACCATGTTTTTCATTGGCAGGGACTGGGAAACTGGTCAGAACTGAAGGAATGGTGGATGGTGCTAAATACAGGGAAATTCTTGATGGAAACCTGTTTGTCTTCCAGAGATTTTAGACTGGGACAGAGGTTCACCTTCCAACAGGACAATAACCCAAAGCATATTGCTAATGCAACACTTGAGTGGTTTAAGGGGAAACATTTAAATGTCTTGGAATGGCCTAGTCAAAGCCCAGACTTCAATCCAATTGATAATCTGTGATATGACTTAAAGATTTCTGTACACCAGCAGAACCCATTCAACTTGAAGGAGCTGGAGCAGTTTTGCCTTGAAGAACGGGCAAAAATCCCAGTGGCTAGATGTGCTAAGCTTATAGGGACATACCCCAAGAGACTTGCAGCTGTAATTGCTGCAAAAGGTGGCCCTACAAAGTATTGACTTTGTGGAGGGGGGGAGTGAATAGTTATGCACACTCAAGTTTTCCTTTTTTTGTCTTTTCTCTCATTTGTTTCACCCAAAAAATATTTTGCATCTTCAAAGTGTTGTGTAACTCAAATGATACAAACCCCCCAAAAAATATATTTTAATTCCAGGTTGTAAGGCAACGAAATAGGAAAAATACCAAGTGAGGATGAATACTTTCGCAAGCCACTGTCGGTTCTATATAGCCAACGAAGCCAGCTGTTAGTTTGTGGGGAACAAAAAGAGGTAACATCATAATTACACGTTGTCCTTGATGCTGATATAATGCCTGAATTGTCATGGAAACATGCCAGTTGACCTATACTGATGCCTTCCGATCCATTCATTGTATTTGTTTTTTCACCACTGCATCACTAAGGGTATTCTGATGTTTTTGGCTGTTGTTTTTTACAGTAGTAGAGGTGCTGGGTTTTCATTCTATTCAAACCATTCTACCATTCTGTCTCTGTCTGTCATCCCTCTCAATTCAATTCAAGGGCTTTATTGGCATGGGAAACGTGTTAACATTGCCAAAGCAAGTGAGGTAGATAATATATAAAGTGAATATATATATATATATATATATATATATATATATATATATATATACTCTCTCTGTGTCTCTCAATTCAAAGGGCTTTTATGGCATGGGAAACAAATATTAACACTGCCAAAGCAAGTCTCTCTCTCTCTGTCTCTTATTTATCTCTCTGTGTGTGTCTGTCTCCCCCTTCTCTCTCGCTCTCTCTCTTCCTGTCTCTGTCTCCCCTCTCTCTTTGTCTCTATGTTCCCTCTTGGTGTCTCTTTCTCTCTCTCTATGTTCCCTCTCGGTCTCTTTTTCTCTGTATCTGCCTCTCCTCTCTGTCTCTGTTCCCTCTTTCTCTCTCTCTTTCTCCCTTCTCTCTCTGTCTCGCTCTCCACCTCCCTCTCTGTGTCTGTCTCCCCTCTCTGTGTCTCTCTGTCTCAGTTTGTCTCCCCCCTATCTCTCTCTCTCTCTCTCTGTCAATGAACTTGAAATGGGTATCCTAAAGGACAGGCTTACCTAAAGAAGTTCTACATTTTTAAGCTACCACAAGGAAAATAGAAGACAGAGAGAGAGAATGAGAGAGAAAGAAGGAGAGCCAAAAAACATCACTCTACCCCAAAGATGAAAGGACCCATGAATACAAAAAAAAGAAGCAGAGACGAAGAGACAGAAGGGGTTATGTTGAGGAGAGAAGAGAAAGGAGAAAAGCCTGGGAGTTAAGAGCCCACAGGAGTAGACAGAGCTGAGGCTGGCGGTGTACGAGAGAGAGAGAGAAATGGAGAGTGAAAGAGAGATGGAGAGTGAAAGAGAGAAGACTGGGGAAAGAGAGGGAGGGGTAGCTTGGCTGGTGGTAAGAGAGACACAGAGAGAGAAAGAACACACACTAGCAGAGATAACAGATTACTTGGGTCCAGCCATGGGCTCCAGGCCCAGCCACTGATGAGACAGACCCGCAGAGACCCACCAACCCTGGCCTCTGCATCCAGTCTCTCTGGCCCCCTTGGTTCTCCACCTCTAATGCCAGAAGGATGAGTATGTGTGAATATGCGTGTGAAGATGTGTGTGTGTGTGTGTGTGTGTTTATGATATCAGCCACAATGAGGCCCCCTGCCACTTAGCAGCCCTCGAAACCAGATTACCAGATTATTATAGTCTTCATCTGAGAAAAGGCCTGGACCCTAGTCCTGCTGTGCTACTGTAGACACACAAACACACACACTCTCTCTCCCGATCTTGCTGCTCTGTCCCTGTTCTGTTATCATATGAAAGCGGAGGGGAGAAATGAATCAATGGAGCTTAAAAGCCCATGACAGATTACAAAGACCCGGGTAAAGTCCCAAATTGCACCCTATTTCATACATAGTGCACATATTTTATCCAGGGATGAGGGATCTGGTCAAAAGTAGTGCACTATCTAGAAAATAGGGTGCCATTTGAGATGCAAACTAAATCTGTGATTACACAAAAGGGATTTTGTGATGCCTTGAAATAGCATCTCATTACCTGCGATATATTTGTCATATAATACCCCTTTTGATTACAGCAGTTTCAGGTGCCAGTTGTTTTGATTCAGCGCTACTGAAAGGTGGACAATTTGGTACTGCTTTATTATGAAGGGGACCTACAGTATATACAGACATCATAAAACATTCATGAACATTCATAACCCATACATAGCGTAATCAAAAACAGCACATGAGCATAAAACAAGAAAAGCTTATGTCAAAATATTGTGGTTATGTAATTGATTACATCCAAGTGAGAGTCCAAGTAAATATTATGCAAATCAGGAGGGAGACTTATCCTTCTTTTATACTTGAAACACTCAAAACTCTGACAATGTTTCTCATCACATACTTTATGGAAACTGTAGTTGAGATCAAGGCAATCAATGTTGTGTTATTAAGATCAAACTATGATTCAGTATTGATGTGCCAACTACACTTCAAAAGAATAACAGAAGGTTTCAGAGTCATAGGAGGGTAAAAAATAATATTTGGGGAATACAAATGTATCTTCGTAGTGAACTGATGAGAGCAAAAGTGATATTGATGCCGGGGTCAGAACAGTAAATGCTTGCATTGCATTGGCATCTGCACCCTTTCTGCATGCATGCACCCACCAAGACCCCCCCACCAACACCCACACCAAGACCCCCACACACACCAAGACCTCCACACACAGCAAGACCCCCCACACACCAAGACCCCCACCAACACCCACCAAGACCCCCCACCAACACCAAGACCCCCCACCCACACACCAAAACCCCCTACCCACACACCAAGACCCCGCCACCTACACACACCAAGACCCCGTACCCACACACCAAGACCCCCCACCCACCCCCAAGACCCCCCCCACACCAAGACCCCCTACCCACCCACCCGCACCAAGACCCTGCCACCCACACCAAGACCCCCCACCCGCACACACACCAAGACCCCCACCCACACCAAGGCCCCCCACCCACACACACACACACACCAAGACCCCCCCACCCGCACACACACCAAGATCTCCCCCACCCGCACACACACCAAGACCCCCCACCCACACCCACACCAATACCCCCCCACCCACACACACACCAAGACCCCCAAATGCAAATTAGATCAGGTTTTTGTGTGTTAACAACATAGAAATGTTGTATCTACATAAACCAAATCACATAACTTTAAATGAACTTACTTGTCAGATATTTATTTTTTTACATTAAATGTAGTAAATATACTAAGCAACATGTATTCAATGTTTTAACAGAAATCAACATCCAATAAAACTTGAAATCATCAGCATGGTAATGAAGAAAAGAGGAAAGACTGGATATTTCTCAAATCTCAGGATGTTTAAAGGGTGTCATGGAAAATTCTATAATTAGTCATGCTATCCCATGTTTTACTGCTTAAAGAATAGTCTATTGTTACTGTATATGCTGTGTTTTTTCTAACCTGATACAAACTTGTTTTGATGTGACTTAGTCATAAGACTGGGCTTACAGCTAAGAGATGTTTGGGTGCGACCGCAGCATGTGAAATCCTGTGGGTTTACTATCTACAGAAAGTTACATGTATGGAACCTTGCAGAAAAGAGTACAAAAAGAGTACAATATAGTGTTTGTTGTTGTGAATGCAGTTAGACGGTTGAGCCCTAGGGCTATCCATCTTGTTCTATCTTAAGTTTACACAGACAATGAGTTACATTTGACACACTATCTATTATTTTCTCTATATAAGCATTGAACCAGCACTGTTCGTTGAGCTTTGCAACTGTGCACTTTTGAGTGGGTAGTTGATTCTCCATTTTTTTTAATTTTTATCTTATGATAAAGTGTTGTTTGAAATAATCTGCAGTCTCTCTTCCCTTTGATTAGATTTTCCATGACAAGGGGCAACTACAGAATTATTTACATGAGCCAATTGATAACTGAGTAAAAGATTTCAACCAATGGAAGTTTAAAAGATAATTATTCAAATGTAAAATATTTAAAACAAAAATGAAATCAAACCCAGTGCATTACTATAGCAGATTGAGTGAACTTTGGAGATGCCGGCGCAGTTTGAAGGCCTACGTCCAAAGCTTGATGAATGCTTGCACTGAAACGATCAGAAAGCACAACAACAAAATTGGATACTGAAAAGAATTCCTGAAAACTTTGTATTTTGCCATCTTAAAAAGGTAGGGATTAAGTTATGCTTAATTTGGCAATTCATATTATTTTTCCTAAATTAATTACTGTTACACTCTAAAAAATGCTGGGTTAAAAATAACCCAATTTGGGTCATTTGGACAACCCAGCAGTGGGTCGATATTGGACAGACACGGCATTGGGTTAATTCAACCCAGAGGTGTTGGGTTGTGACATAAACCCAGCACATTGGTTTGGGGTATTGACCCAGCAGATGGGTATTTAAATAAAAAATGTAATCCTTGGGTTATTTTCAGTGTAATCCTCATTTCAATGTTGCTTACATATTTTTGATCTGATAAAAACAAAGCATGCATGCATGTGACACTTGTCTGTCTTCAGTAGTATTAATAAAGATCATGTCTATCAGACAGTGCCAAAGCAAATCAACAGATATTCAGTTACAGACACACTTCAGCTATTTTAGGCTATTTTAGGAAAGTTGAGAAATAAATATACTGTAGTAGGCCTAGCCTATAGAAAGCTGATGGGATCCTCCTCTTTTTAATAGAGGCCATCACTCTGTTTTCTCACTAAGTTGCATACCCTATAGAAATGTTGCGCAACATGAGCTCATGGGCTCTCATTAAGTGTTTGATTGGATTTTCGATTACATTTGCATTGATTTCAGAGAGAAAATAGAGTGCTGAGTACCAGACAGTTAGCAAGTTTGGTAGGCTACTAATGACCATCAGCCGCGTTAGAGCTTGGAGATGCCTAATTACCGTGACTAAACGGTCATGTGAAATTTGACTGCCTTCATGACTCGTGACTGCCCGTGTGGCGGCTATGCGGTTACAGCAACAGCCCTTGTTGCAGTCAGGGCATGGACTCTATAAGGTATCAAAAGTGTTCCAAAGGGTTTTTGGCCCACGTTGACTCCAATGCTTTTCACAGTTGTGTCAAGTTGGCTGAATATCATTTGGGTGGTGGACCATTCTTTATACACACGGGAAACTGTGGAGAGTGAAAAACCCAGCAGCGTTGCAGTTCTTGACACAAACTGTCTGCTAAATATTTGTTCTTTACATAAACATCTGCTAAATATGTGTATGAGATCATTTATTTTATTTAAAACGACCTGGGCGCCAGGCACCTATTACCATACTCTGTTCAAAGGTACTCTTTTATCTTGCCCATTCACCCTTGCTCATTCACCCTTTATGGCACACATACACAATCCTTTTTTCATTCAGGATCCTCTGTTTGGACCACCAATGGATCGGATCTCAGTAGGTGCATTTGGAAAGTTTTCAGACCCCTTGACCTTTCCCCCAAAAAATGTTACAGTCTTATTCTAAAATTGATTAAAGAAAATGTTTTCCTCATCATTCTACACAATAGCCTACAATGACAAAGCAAAACTATAATTTTTTGCTACTTAAAAAAAATAAAAACAGAAATACCTTACAGTGAAATGCTTACTTACAGGCTCTAACCAATAGTGCGAAAGACAAAGGTGTGTGTGTGTGTGTGTGTGTGTGTGTGTGTGTGTGTGTGTGTGTGTGTGTGTGTGTGTGTGTGTGTGTGTGTGTGTGTGTGTGTGTGTGTGTGTGTGTGTGTGTGTGTGTGTGTGTGTGTAAGTAAGTAAAGAAATAAAACAACAGTAAAAAGACATTTGAAAATAACAGTAGCAAGGCTATTTACAGACACCGGTTAGTCAGGCTTATTGAGGTAGTATGTACATGTGGGTGTAGTTAAAGTGACTATGCATATAAGATAAACAGAGAGTAGCAGTAGTGAAAAAGATGGGTTGGGGGAGGCCCACAATGCAAATAGTCCGGTTTGGTTTCCTGTTCAGGAGTCTTATGGATTGGGGGTAAAATCTCTGGTACCGCTTGCCATGCGGTAGTAGAGAGAACAGTCTATGACTGGGGAGGCTGGGGTCTTTGACAATTTTCAGGGCCTTCCTCTGACACCGCCTGGTGTAGAGGTCCTGTAAAGCAGGCAGCTTTGCCCCAGTAATTTACTGGGCCGTACACACTACCCTCTGAAGTACCTTGTGGTCGGAGGCTGAGCAATTGCCGTACCAGGCAGTGGTGCAACCTGTCAGGATGCTCTCGATGTTGCAGCTGTAGAACCTTTTGAGGATCTCAGGACCCATGCCAAATCTTTTTAGTTTCCTGAGGGGGAATAGGCTTTGTCGTGCCCTCTTCACAGCTGTCTTGGTGTGTTTGGACCATTCCAGTTTGTTGGTGATGTAGACACCAAGGAATTTGAAGCTCTCAACCTGCTCCACTACAGCCCCGTCGATGAGAATGGGGACGTGCTCTGTGCTCCTTTTCCTGTAGTCCACAATCATCTCCTTAGTCTTGGTTACGTTGAGGGATAGGTTGTTATTCTGGCACCACCTGGCCAGGTCTCTCTATGGCACCTCCCTATAGGCTGTCTCGTCGTTGTCGGTGATCAGGCCTACCACTTGTTGTGTCGTCAGCAAACTTAATGATGGTGTTGGAGTCGTGCCTGGCCATGCAGTCGTGCGTGGGGACTGAGCACGCACCTCCGGGGAGCTCCAGTGTTGAGAATCAGCGTGCAGATGTGTTGCTACCTTCCCTCACCACCTGGGGGCGGCCCGTCAGGAAGTCCAGGATCCAGTTGCAGAAGGAGGTGTTTAGTCCCAGGTTCCTTACCTTAGTGATGAGCTTTGAGGTTACTATGGTGTTGAACGCTGAGCTGTAGTTAATGATTAGCATTCTCACATAGGTGTTCCTTTTGTCCAGGTGGGAAAGGGCAGTGTGGAGTGCAATAGAGATCATCTGTGGATCTATTTGGGCGGTATGCAAATTGAAGTGGGTCTAGGGTTTCTGGGATAATGGTGTTGATGGGAGCCATGACCAGCCTTCCAAAGCATTTCATGGCTACGGACCTGTAGTCATTTAGGCAGGTTGCCTTTGTGTTCTTGGGCACATGGACTATGGTGGTCTGCTTGAAGCATGTTGGTATTACAGACTCATTCAGGGACATGTTGAAAATGTCAGTGAAGATACCTGCTAGTTGGTCAGCACATGCACGGAGCACACGTCCTCGTAATCCATCTGGCCCTGCAGCCTTGTGAATGTTTACCTGTTTAAGGGTCTTACTCACGTCAGCTACGTAGAGCGTGATCACACAGTCGTCCGGAACAGCTGGTGCTCTCATGCATGCCTCAGTGTTGCTTGCCTCGATGCGAGCATAGAAGTGATTTAGCTCATCTGGTAGGCTCGTGTCACTGGGCAGCTCGCGGCTGGGCTTCCGTTTGTAGTCTGTAATAGTTTGCAAGCCCTGCCACATCCGATGAGCGTTGGAGCCGGTGTAGTATGATTCAATCTTTGCCCTGTATTGATGCTTTGCCTGTTTGATGGTTCGTCGCAGGGCATAGCGGGATTTCTTGTAAGCTTCCGGGTTAGAGTCCCGCACCTTGAAAGCGGCAGCTCTACCCTTTAGCTCAGTGCGAATCTTGCCTGTAATCCATGGCTTCTGGTTGGGGTATGTACGTACAGTCACTGTGGGGACGACGTCCTCAATGCAGTTATTGATAAAGCCAGTGACTGATGTGGTGTATTCCTCAATGTCATCGGAAGAATCCCGGAACACGTTCCAGTATGTGATAGCAAAACAGTCCTGTAGTTTAGCATCTGCTTCATCTGACCACTTTTTTATAGACCGAGTCACTGGTGGTTCCTGCTTTAATTTTTGCTTGTAAGCAGTAATCAGGAGGATAGAGTTGTGGTCGGATTTACCATATGGAGGGCGAGGGAGAACTATGTACGCATCTCTGTGTGTGGAGTACAGGTGATCTAGAATGTTTTTCCCTCTGGTTGCACATTTAACATGTTGATAGAGATTTGGTAGAACTGATTTAAGTTTCCTGCATTAAAGTCTCCGGCCACTAGGAGCGCTGCCTCGATTCCGTGAAACATAGGATATTACAGTTTTTGATGTCCCGTTCTTAGGATATTCGTGATCGTACCTCATCTAGTTTATTGTCCAATGATTGCACGTTGGTGAGTAATATTGACGGTGATGGAAGCTTTCCTAGTTGCCTTCTGCGGGTCCGGATGAGGCATCCGGCTCTTCTTCCTCTGCATCACTTCCTTTTGCGAATAATTGGGATGTCTGCCCTGTAGGGTGTTTGGAGAATATTGTGTGAGTCCTGCTTGCTGTTGTTTTTGTTGAAACAATCTTTGTCTTATCCGAGGTGAGTGATCACTGTCCTGATATCTAGATGTTCTTTTCTGCCGTAAGATATGATTGCAGAGAAATTATGTACAAAATAATGTACAAATATTGCGGAAAAAAACACATAGCACAATTGGTTAGGAGACGTGAAACGGTGGCCATCTTCTCCGGCGCCATTCACCCCCCTTGGCATTTTTCCTATTTTGTTGCATTAAATAGATTTTTATTTGGATTTCAATTAATAGACATACACAAAATAGTCCAAATTGATGAAGTAAAATGAAAAAAGTTGCTTGTTTCAAAAAATTCAATAAAATGGAAAGCAGAAAAGTTGTATATATATATATGTATTCACCCCCTTTGCTATGAAGCCCCTAAATTAGATCTGGCACAACCAATTACCTTCAGAAGCTACATAATTAGTTAAATAAAGTCCACCTGTGTGCAATCTAAGTGTCACATGATCTGTCACATGATCTCAGTATATACTGCATACACCTGTTCTGAATGGCCCCAGAGTCTGCAACACCACTAAGTAAGGCACACCACCAAGCAAGTGGCACCATGAAGACCAAGGAGCTCTCCAAATCGGTCAGGGACAAAGTTGTTGAGAAGTACAGATCAGGGTTGGGTTATAAAAAATATTTGAAACTTTGAAAATCCCACGGAGCACAATTAAATCCATTATTAAAAACAGAAAGAAAATGGCACCACAACAAACCTGCCAAGTGAGGGCCGCCCACCAAAACTCACGGACCAGGCAAGGATGGCATTAATCAGAGAGGCAACAAAGAGACCAAGGATAACCCTGAAGGAGCTGCAAAGCTCCACAGAGGAGATTTGAGTATCTGTCCATAGGACCAATTTAAGCCATACACTCCACAGAGGTGGGCTTTACGGAAGAGTGTCCAGAAAAAAACTATTGCTGAAAGAAAAAAGAAGCAAATATGTATTGTAGGAGACTCCCCAAACATATGGAAGAAGGTACACTGGCCAGATGAGACAAATCTTTTTATGACCTTTTTGGCCATCAAGGAAAATGCTATGTCTGGCACCCAACACCTCTCATTATTATAGAACACCATCCCCACAGTGAAGCTTGGTGGTGGCAGCATCATGCGGTGGGGATGTTTTTCCATCAGCAGGGACTGGGAAACTGGTCAGAATTGTAGGATTGATGGATGGCACTAAATACAGGGAAATTCTTAAGGGAAACCTGTTTCAGTCTTCCAGAGATTTTAGACTGGGATGGAGGTTTACCTGCCAGCAGGGCAATGACCCTAAGCAAACTGATTAAGCAACAATTGTGTAGTTTAAGCGGAACATTTAAATGCCTTGGAATGGCCTAGTCAAAGCCCAGACCTCAATCCAATTGAGAATCTGTGGTATGACCTAAAGATTGCTGTACACTAGTGTAACCCATCCAACTTTAACTTTGTTTCAAAGATAATTGTGTAGTCTAGAGCGATTTCCTAGGTTAGCTAGCCAGCTATTGTCGTTCTTTTAACGCAACGTAACGTAAACAACACTGCTAGCTAGCCAGCTAGCCCCCGAATAGCAGCACGGTAGAAACTATTACACTCAACGGAACGACTTGATTAGTGTAGTGTCAACAACGCAGCTACTGCCAGCTAGCCTACTTTAGCAGTACTGTATCATTTTAATCATTTTAGTCAATAAGATTCTTGCTACGTAAGCTTAACTTTCTGAACATTCGAGACGTGTAGTCCACTTGTCATTCCAATCTCCTTGCATTAGCGTAGCCTTTTCTGTAGCCTGTCAACTATGTGTCTGTCTATCCCTGTTCTCTCCTCTCTGCACAGACCATACAAACGCTCCACACCGCGTGGCCGCGACCACCCTAATCTGGTGGTCCCAGCGCGTACGACCCACGTGGAGTTCCAGGTCTCCGGTAGCCTCTGGAACTGCCGATCTGCGGCCAACAAGGCAGAGTTCATCTCAGCCTATGCCTCCCTCCAGTCCCTTGACTTCTTGGCACTGACGGAAACATGGATCACCACAGATAACACTGCTACTCCTACTGCTCTATCCTCGTCCGCCCACGTGTTCTCGCACACCCCGAGAGCTTCTGGTCAGCGGGGTGGTGGCACCGGGATCCTCATCTCTCCCAAGTGGTCTTTCTCTCTTTCTCCCCTTACCCATCTGTCTATCGCCTCCTTTGAATTCCATGCTGTCACAGTTACCAGCCCTTTCAAGCTTAACATCCTTATCATTTATCGCCCTCCAGGTTCCCTCGGAGAGTTCATCAATGAGCTTGATGCCTTGATAAGCTCCTTTCCTGAGGACGGCTCACCTCTCACAGTTCTGGGCGACTTTAACCTCCCCACGTCTACCTTTGACTCATTCCTCTCTGCCTCCTTCTTTCCACTCCTCTCCTCTTTTGACCTCACCCTCTCACCTTCCCCCTACTCACAAGGCAGGCAATACGCTTGACCTCATCTTTACTAGATGCTGTTCTTCCACTAACCTCTTTGCAACTCCCTCCAAGTCTCCGACCACTACCTTGTATCCTTTTCCCTCTCGCTCTCATCCAACACTTCCCACACTGCCCCTACTCGGATGGTATCGCTGTCCCAACCTTCGCTCTCTCTCCCCCGCTACTCTCTCCTCTTCCATCCTATCATCTCTTCCCTCTGCTCAAACTTTCTCCAACCTATCTCCTGATTCTGCCTCCTCAACCCTCCTCTCCTCCCTTACTGCATCCTTTGACTCTCTATGTCCCCTATCCTCCAGGCCGGCTCGGTCCTCCCTCCCGCTCCGTGGCTCGACGACTCATTGCGAGCTCACAGAACAGGGCTCCGGGCAGCCGAGCGGAAATGGAGGAAAACTCGCCTCCCCGCGGACCTGGCATCCTTTCACTCCCTCCTCTCTACATTTTCCTCCTCTGTCTCTGCTGCTAAAGCCACTTTCTACCATTCTAAATTCCAAGCATCTGCCTCTAACCCTAGGAAGCTCTTTGCCACCTTCTCCTCCCTCCTGAATCCTCCCCCCCCCTCCTCCCTCTCTGCAGATGACTTCGTCAACCATTTTGAAAAGAAGGTCGACGACATCCGATCCTCGTTTGTCAAACGACACCGCTGGTTCTGCTCACACTGCCCTACCCTATGCTCTGACCTCTTTCTCCCCTCTCTCTCCAGATGAAATCTCGCGTCTTGTGACGGCCGGCCGCCCAACAACCTGCCCGCTTGACCCTATCCCCTCCTCTCTTCTCCAGACCATTTCCGGAGACCTTCTCCCTTACCTCACCTCGCTCATCAACTCATCCCTGACCGCTGGCTACGTCCCTCCCGTCTTCAAGAGAGCGAGAGTTGCACCCCTTCTGAAAAAACCTACACTCGATCCCTCCGATGTCAACAACTACAGACCAGTATCCCTTCTCTCTTTTCTCTCCAAAACTCTTGAGCGTGCCGTCCTTGGCCAGCTCTACCGCTATCTCTCTCAGAATGACCTTCTTGATCCAAATCAGTCAGGTTTCAAGACTAGTCATTCAACTGAGACTGCTCTTCTCTGTATCACGGAGGCGCTCCGCACTGCTAAAGCTAACTCTCTCTCCTCTGCTCTCATCCTTCTAGACCTATCGGCTGCCTTCGATACTGTGAACCATCAGATCCTCCTCTCCACCCTCTCCGAGTTGGGCATCTCCGGCGCGGCCCACGCTTGGATTGCGTCCTACCTGACAGGTCGCTCCTACCAGGTGGCGTGGCGAGAATCTGTCTCCTCACCACGCGCTCTCACCACTGGTGTCCCCAGGGCTCTGTTCTAGGCCCTCTCTTATTCTCGCTATACACCAAGTCACTTGGCTCTGTCATAACCTCACATGGTCTCTCCTATCATTGCTATGCAGACGACACACAATTAATCTTCTCCTTTCCCCCTTCTGATGACCAGGTGGCGAATCGCATCTCTGCATGTCTGGCAGACATATCAGTGTGGATGACGGATCACCACCTCAAGCTGAACCTCAGCAAGACGGAGCTCCTCTTCCTCCCGGGAAGGACTGCCCGTTCCATGATCTCGCCATCACGGTTGACAACTCCATTGTGTCCTCCTCCCAGAGCGCTAAGAACCTTGGCGTGATCCTGGACAACACCCTGACGTTCTCAACTAACATCAAGGCGGTGTCCCGTTCCTGTAGGTTCATGCTCTACAACATCCGCAGAGTACGACCCTGCCTCACACAGGAAGCGGCGCAGGTCCTAATCCAGGCACTTGTCATCTCCCGTCTTGATTACTGCAACTCGCTGTTGGCTGGGCTCCCTGCCTGTGCCATTAAACCCCTACAACTCATCCAGAACGCTGCAGCCCGTCTGGTGTTCAACCTTCCCAAGTTCTCTCACGTCACCCCGCTCCTCCGCTCTCTCCACTGGCTTCCAGTTGAAGCTCGCATCCGCTACAAGACCATGGTGCTTGCCTACGGAGCTGTGAGGGGAACGGCACCTCAGTACCTCCAGGCTCTGATCAGGCCCTACACCCAAACAAGGGCACTGCGTTCATCCACCTCTGGCCTGCTCGCCTCCCTACCACTGAGGAAGTACAGTTCCCGCTCAGCCCAGTCAAAACTGTTCGCTGCTCTGGCCCCCCAATGGTGGAACAAACTCCCTCACGACGCCAGGACAGTGGAGTCAATCACCACCTTCCGGAGACACCTGAAACCCCACCTCTTCAAGGAATACCTAGGATAGGGTAAGTAAGGGTAAGTAATCCTTCTCACCCACCCCCCCCAAAAAGATTTAGATGCAAGTGGCTGTTCCACTGGATGTCATAAGGTGTATGCACCAATTTGTAAGTCGCTCTGGATAAGAGCGTCTGCTAAATGACTTAAATGTAAATGTAAAATGTTTAAGGAGCTGGAGCAGTTTTGCATTGAAGACTGGGCAAATTCCCAGTGGCTCGATGTGCCAAGCTTATAAATACATACCCCAAGAGTCTTGCAACTTCAATTGCTGCAAAAGGTAGCTCTACAAAGTATTGACTTTGGGGGGTGAATAGTTTTGCATGCTTAAGTTTTTTGTGTGTGTCTTATTTCTTGTTTGTTTCACAATAAAAATATTTAGCATTTTCAAAGTGGTAGGCATGTTGTGTAAATCAAATGATAGAAACCCCCCCAAAATCTATTCTAAATCCAGGTTGTAAGGCATCAAAAATATGAAAAATACCAAGGGGGAGAATACTTTTGCAAGCCACTGTATTAACATTAGTATTCAGACCCTTCTCTATGAGACTCGAGATTTAGCTCAGATGCATCCTGTTTCCATTGATCATCCTTGAGATGGCCTGAATGCCAAGCGTCATGTCTGGAGTAAACCAGGCACAGCTCATCACCTGGTCAATACCATCCCTATGGTGAAGCATGGTGGTGGCAGCATCATGCTGTGGGATGTTCTTCAGCAGCAGGGACTGGGAGACGAGTCAGGATCGAGGGAAAGATGAATGGATAAAACTGCATAGAGATCCTAGATGAAAACCTGCTCCAGTATGCTCAGGACCTCAAACTGGGGCGTAGGTTCACCTTCCAACAGGACAACGACCCAAAGCACACAGCTAAGACAACACAGGAGTGGATTTGGGACAAATCTCTGAATGTCCTTGAGTGGCCCAGCCAGAGCCCGGACTTGAACCCAATCATCTCTGGAGAGACCTGAAGAGCTTAAGAGGATCTGCAGAAAAGAATGGGAGAAACTTCCCAAATACAGATGTGCCAAGCGTGTAGCGTTGTAGCCAAGAAGACTCAAGGCTGCAATCGCTGCCTTGGGTGCATCAACAAAGTACTGAGTAAAGGGTCTGAGTCCTTATGTAAATATTATATTAAGGTTTTTTATTTTTAATACATTTGCAAAAATGTCTACAAACCTGCTTTTGCTTATGGGGTATTGTGTTTAGATGGAAAGAACAAAACCATTTAATACATTTTAGAATAAGGCTGTAACGTAAACGGGGATCTGAATACTTTCTGGATGCACTGTATGCATTAAACAGCTATTTCACCCTCAACAGTCAATAGTGTTTGTCTTAAGTGCTAAGTTTGTTGCAGTAAGTGTGTTCAGGAGCCCAGTAATTGGCCACACCTGATCATTATTGTTATCCATTTTTCTGTGTTTTTGTGTGGGATAAATCTAGTGATGGAAAGTTTCTCTTTTTACTTACTCTGATCTTTTCGACACATTTAATCAAAAATACAAATATTTTTACTAATTTTGTTCATTTGAATCAGTAATACCCAGAGCACGGAGGACCCCCCACCAGCAAACAATAAACTCAAAACTCGAAAGATTCATAATTCCACAAGCTTCTCGTTCACATGTTGTTCATCACAGGGGGCTTAACTGTCATTTGTGACTGAGACTTTAAAAATTTGATTTAAGCAATGTACATTTGTTGATTGCTGGGCATACAAATATGATTATTTCTTGAAACATTTTACAATGATGTCTAGTTGTGGCTGCAACCGGACTAGATTGTGAACTACTCCTGGTGGAATGCAATGCATTGATTGACTGCCGTGAGGCTGATAAGCACAATATAATTTGCGAACTGGAGCCTCCCAAACTATTACTTCTCCAGTTCGAGTATGTTGAGAAGTCAGACCCTGTATATGTTTTGGTTCTACAAACTGTGTCCATCATAGCATTCACTAATCAATTCATTGCATTAATTCTTCCTGCAACATTATCTACTTTCCAACGTGGATATATAACAGACAGTTGTTGGCTGGAATACGTCTCTGGAGCTGCTGAGCCGGAAAAGTGTGTATCAAATCAAATTTTATTGGTCACATACTTAGCAGATGTTATCGCGGATGCAGCAAAAAGCTTGTAAATGTCAAATGCTTGTATTATGGGATTCGGCCAACAGGTCAAAAGAATGACTAGAATGAACGAGTGCCTCAGAAAAATTCATCATGATTCTCGAGTCAATTAAAACAGTAATTCAAAAATAACGAATCATTCCTGAACTGCACATCACTAACTTCCGGCGCCGACAGAGATGGCCGCCTCGCTTCGCGTTTCAAGGAAACTATGCATGACTTTTTTTACTCTTTATTTCTTACATTGGTACCCCAGGTAATCTTAGGTTTCGTTACATACAGTTGGGAGGAACTACTGAATATAAGAGCAACGTCAACTCACCATCATTACGACCAGGAATATGACTTTCCCGAAGCGGATCCTGTGTTTTGCCTTCCACCCAGGACAATGGATCAGATCTCAGCCGGCGACCCAAAACAATGACGCCGTAAAAGGGGCAAACGAAGCGGTCTTATGGTCAGGCTCCGGAGACGGGCACATCGCACACCACTTCCTAGCATACTACTAGCATACCAATGTCCAGTCTCTTGACAACAAGGTTGAATGAAATCCGAGCAAGGGTAGCATTCCAGAGAGACATCAGAGACTGTAACGTTCTTTGCTTCAAGGAAACATGGCTCACTCGAGAGACTCTATCCAAGTCAGTGCAGCCAGCTGGTTTCTTCACGCATCGCGCCGACAGACACAAGCATCTTTCTGGTAAGAAGAGGGGCGGGGGGGTATGCCTTATAATTAACGAGATCATAACAACATACAGGAACTCAAGTCCTTCTGTTCACCCGACTTAGAATTCCTCACAATCAAATGCCGACCGCATTATTTACCAAGGGAATTCTCTTCGATTATAATCACAGCCGTATATATTCCCCCCCAAACAGACACATCGATGGCCCTGAATGAACTTTATTTGGCTCTATGTAATCTGGACACCACATATCCTGAGGCTGCATTCATTGCAGCTGGGGATTTTAACAAGGCTAATCTGAAAACAAGACTCCCTAAATTCTATCAGCATATCTATTGCGCAACCAGGGCTGGTAAAATCCTGGATCATTGTTATTCTAACTTCCGCAACGCACATAAGGCCCTCCCCTGCCCTTGTTTCGGAAAAGCTGTCCACGACTTTTGTTGCTTATAGCCTCCAGACAGAGACTAAAACAAGAAGCTCCTGCGCTCAGGTCTGTTCAACACTGGTCCGACTAATCTGATTCCACGCTTCAAGACTACTTCGATCACGTGGATTGGGATATGTTCCGCATTGCGTCCAACAACAACATTGACGAATACGCTGATTCGGTGTGCGAGTTCATTAGAAAGTGCATCGACGATGTTATACCCACAGCAACGATTAAAACATTCCAAAACCAGAAACCGTGGAATGATGGCAGCATTCGCGCAAAACTGAAAGCGCAAACCACTGCTTTTAGCCAGGGCAAGGTGACCGGAAACATGACCGAATACAAACAGTGTAGCTATTCCCTCCGCAAGGCAATCAAACAAGCTGTACAGTCAGTACAGAGACAAAGTAGAGTCGCAATTCAACGGCTCAGACAGAAGTGGCAGGGTCTACAGTCAATCACGGATTACAAAAAGAAAACCAGCTCCGTCGTGGACCAGGATGTCTTGTTCCAAGACAGACTAATTAACTGTTTTGCTCGCGTTGAGGGCAATACAGTGCCACTGACACGGCCCGCTACCAAAACCTGCGGACTCTCCTTCACTGCAGCCGACGTGAGGAAAACATTTAAACGTGTTAACCCTCGCAAGGCTGCCGGCCCAGACGGCATCCCCAGCCGCGTCCTCAGAGCATGCGCAGACCAGCTGGCTGGTGTGTTTACGGACATATTCAATCAATCCTTACCCAGTCTGCTGTTCCCACATGCTTCAAGAGAGTCACCATTGTTCCTGTTCCCAAGAAAGCTAAGGTGACTGAGCTAAATGACTACCGCCCCGTAGCACTCACTTCCGTCATCATGAAATGCTTTGAGAGACTCGTCAAGGACCATATCACCTCCACCCTACCTGACACCCTAGACCCACTCCAATTTTCTTACCGCACCAATAGGTCCACAGACGACGCAATCGCAACCACACTGCACACTGCCCTAATCCATCTGGACAAGAGGAATACTTATGTGAGAATGCTGTTCATCGACTACAGCTCAGCATTTAACACCATAGTACCCTCCAAACTCGTCATCAAGCTCGAGACCCTGGGTCTCGACCCCGCCCTGTGCAACTGGGTACTGGACTTACTGACGGGCCGCCCCCAGGTGGTGAGGGTAGGTAACAACATCTCCACCCCGCTGATCCTCAACACTGGGGCCCCACAAGGGTGCGTTCTGAGCCCTCTCCTGTACTCCCTGTTCACCCACGACTGCGTGGCCATGCACGCCTCCAACTCAATCATCAAGATTGTGGACGACACTACAGTGGTAGGCTTGATTACCAACAACGACGAGAACAACAACGACGAGACGGCCTACAGGGAAGAGGTGAGGGCCAGGAGTGTGGGTCAGGAAAATAACCTCACACTCAATGTCAACAAAACAAAGGAGATGATTGTGGACTTCAGGAAACAGCAGAGGGAGCACCCCCCTATCCACATTGACGGGACAGTAGTGGAGAGGGTAGTAAGTTAAGTTCATCGGCGTACACATCACAGACAAACTGAATTTGTCCTCCTACACAGACAGTGTTGTGAAGAAGGTGCAGTAGCTCCTCTTCAATCTCAGGAGGCTGAAGAAATCCGGCTTGTCAACAAAAGCACTCACAAACTTCTACAGATGTACAATCGAGAGCATCCTGTCGGGCTGTATCACCGCCTGGTACGGCAACTGCTCTGGCCACAACCGTAAGGCTCTCCAGAGGGTAGTGAAGTCTGCACAACGCATCACCGGGGGGCAAACTACTTGCCCTCCAGGAGACCTACACCACCCGATGTCACAGGAAGGCCATAAAGATCATCAAGGACAACAACCACCCAAGCCACTGCCTGTTCACCCCGCTATCATCCAGAAGGCGAGGTCAGTACAGGTGCATCAAAGCAGGGACCGAGAGACTGAAAAACAGCTTCTATCTCAAGGACATCAGACTGTTAAACAGCCACCACTAACATTGAGTGGCTGCTACCAACATACTGACTCAACTCCAGCCACTTTAATCATGGTAATTGATGGGAATTAATGTAAAAAAAATGTATCACTAGCCACTTTAATAATCTTCTTAGGGCTGAAATCCCGTTAACGGGATCGATATGACAACAGCCAGTGAAAGTGCAGGGCGCCAACTTCAAAACATCAAAATTCTCATAATTAAAATTCCTCAAACATACATGTACCTTATACCATTTTAAAGGTAGTCTTATTGTTAATCCCACCACAGTGTCCAATTTCAAATAGGCTTTACGGCGAAAGCACCACAAACAATTATGTTAGGTGACCGCCAAACCACAATAAAAACAGCCATCTTCCCAGCCAAAGAGAGGTGTTTCAGAAAACACAAATAGAGATAAAATTAAGCACTAACCTTTGATGATCTTCATCAGATGACACTCATAGGACTTCATGTTACACAATACATGTATTTTTTGTTTGATAAAGTTCAAAATATAAGTTTACATTGGCGCGTTATATTCACTAGTTCCAAAAACATCCAGTGATTTTGCATAGCCACATCATTCAACAGAAATACTCATCATAAATGTAGATGATAATACACATGGAATTATAGATATTCCTCTCCTTAATGCAGCCTCTGTGTCTGATTTCAAAAAGACTTTATGGAATAAGCAAGCCATGCAATAATCTGAGACGGCGCTCAGAAGAAATAATCACAATAGCCGCCATGTTGGCGTCAACATAAACAAGAAATTGCATGATGAATATTCCCTTACCTTTGATGATCTTCATCAGAAAGCACTCCAGGAATCCAAGGTCCACAATAAATGTTTGTTTTGTTCGATAATTTCCGTTGTTTATGTCCAAATACCTTCTTTTGTTAGAGCGTTTGGTATACATATCCAAACGCTCATTCTGATCAGCGTTACGTCGGACAAAAACTTCAAAAAGTTATAATACAGGTCGAAGAAACGTTTCAAACTAAGTACAGAATCAATAATTAGGATGTTTTTAACATATAGCTTCAATAATGTTCCAACAGGATTATTCCTTTGTGTCTTGATGAGCAATGGAACGCAAGTGGATACCATGAGGAATGCGGGTGATCAGAAAATGGCTGACTGCCAGTCACCTGGTAGATTCAGCTCTCATTCAGTCCCACAACACAGTAGAAGTCTCATTCAAATTTCTATAGATGGTTGACATCTAGTGGAACCCCTAGGAAGTGCAACATCATTAATATCTCAAGGGGGTTTCATTGGGAACTGTGGTGAATACATACCAAGCTCAGATTTCTCACTTCCTGTTTTGATTTCTCCTCAGGATTTTGCCTGCCATATGAGTTCTGTTATACTCACAGACATCATTTAAACAGTTTTAGAGACTGTTTTAGAGTTTTCTATCCAATAATAATATGCATATATTAGCAACTGAGACTGAGGAGCAGGCCGTATACTTTGGGCAACTTATTCATCCAAGCTACTCAATACTGCCCCCCAGCCATTAGAAGTTTTATACAATGCCACTTAATATAATGTTTACATACCCTACATTACTCATCTCATATGTATATGTATATACTGTACTCTACATCATCTACTGCATCTTTATGTAATACCTGTATCACTAGACACTTTAAACTATGCCACTTTGTTTACATACCCTACATTACTCATATCATATGTATATACTGTACTCGACACCATCTACTGCATCCTGCCTATGCCGTTCTGTACCATCACTCATTCATATATCTTTATGTACATATTCTTTATCACTTTACACTTGTGTGTAAAAGGTAGTAGTTGTCGAATTGTTAGGTTAGATTACTCGTTGGTTATTACTGCATTGTCAGAACTAGAAGCACAAGCATTTCGCTACACTCGCATTAACATCTGCTAACCATGTGTATGTGACAAATACAATTTGATTTGATTTGACTAGATACATCACAGAAGTTCTCTGTACAAAGTGGTATGGGAACAGAACAATGAGGTTTGACAGAACACAGGTAGACATGGGGAAATGCCCTGCATGGTTGCTAAGTGATGAGCACAAAACACTGCATTGCTTACAAAGGTGTCACGCTTACAAAGGACATCCATTGTTAAAGGGAGAAATATCAAGCACAAAATATTGCAGAATACCCGCACACATATCGTACAAAATCCTATTCAGCCTTCCACAAAAGAAAGGACATAGCAACACCCAAAGATGGACCGTAACAAACATATTTTATTCTGGGTACCGGATCCAGGGTATTTGAGTGCATACAGTACTATGCATTAGAGCCGCTTGAAAGTGTCGTGTTGTTGGCATCATTAAACTGAAGATTAATCTTGATCATAAACTCTCTGTAATTATTATAACGCGATTAAACTGATTAATCATGTAACTGTAATTAACAAGGAAGTTGGGGCACCAAGGAAAATATTCAGATTTTAAAGTTATAATTTTCCGAATAGAACTTTCAGATATTTTCATATATGATCAATAGTCTTCTGATTAATTAATTCTACTTTACCTCACGATAGTCTCATTCCAAACGTCATAAATTGTAGGTTATCTGCACGAACCCAGTCTTCACTATGAGTCATCCATACATCAATTGTCTTAAATCATATACTTACTAACTAAGTAATTCACAGAAATGCATAAACAAACAGTAGATAGTTACAAGGAAATGATAACAGAGTTTCCCTAGTGGATAAACCGGTATCGCGGCTTGGTGGACAAAAAGGGAAGTTGGGGTCAAGTGAGATGAGACACTACAAAGTTGATAATTATAACAATTGAAATGCTAATCCTTTGCACATGAACGCTCACTCATTCGGGAATATTTGCAATCACTATAAATATTTACACTCAGTGTGTCGTCGGGATCTCTGTTGAAAAGTTTGTTTCTGTTGGAGAGTTTGTCCTCTCTCTCTCTCTTTCTCTCTCTCTCTGTCATGGTTAGAATGAAATAATCACAATACAAATAATAATTTGGTATACATATTCAAACGCTAATTCTGGTCAGCGTTATATCGCACAAAAACTTCAAAAAGTGATATTACCAGTTGAAGAAACATTTCAAACTAAGTACAGAATCATTCATTAGGATGTTTTTAACATAGAGCTTCAGTAAAGTTCCAACCGGAGTATTCCTTCTTGTCTTCGTAAGCAATGGAACGCAAGTGGGTACCATGAGGAAAAAGCACAATCACAAAATGGCTGCTTGATGGACAGCTGTATATATATTCTGCTCTCATTCACTCCCACAACAACATAGAAGCCTCATTATAATTTATATTGATGGTTGACATCTAGTGGAACACCTAGGCAGTGCAACATTATTCATATCTCAATGGGATTTCATTGGGGACTCATGAATACATACAAAGCCCAGATATCTCACTTCCTGTTTTGATTTCCCCTCAGGATTTTGCTTGTCATATGAGTTCTGTTATACTCACAGACATCATTCAAACAGTTTTAGAAACGTTAGAGTGTGTTCTATCCAACACTAATAATAATATACATATATTAGCAATGGAGACTGAGGAGTAGGCCATTTACATTGGGAACCTTATTCATCCAAGCTACTCAATACTGCCCCCCAGTCATAAAAAGTTAATGAGGCAAGGTCTAGATTTTATTCAAATCCAATTTTAGACAACTAACTTAACATTTCATCTTCCCAAAAACATTGTCTTTGATTTGGATATTTTCCATACAACGATCAATGTATAAACATCAAATATCTACTAGGAAAACTCTTCACGTTACAAATTTTTCGTAATAACGTCATCTATTAACCTTTAATAACAAAACAAAAATGACATATATTTTCATATTCCGTCTATCGTCATGACCACCATTGTGGCTGACGGAAACCATTGTTCCAAAGTCCCTTTATTTCATGTTTAATGTTCTGAGGCTGGTTCGCCATAGAAAAAGGACAAAGGAATTTGTCTGTGGCCTGAGATTTACCAGGGGTGTGAGGGGTCATAAAACCCCCCACATCTTCAGACCACTGGATCTCTCCTCCTCTGTTGGGGTTGAGAGATTATCTGTCGGGTTGTGGTCTCCTGTAACCTGACCTGATCAGGACAGTCATAAAAATACCTTCTCCAGAACATATATGTTGTTCGGACCTCAAGGTTTGTGAGGTGGAAGATATTCCTTTCTTCTCTCTATGAAAACTCACTCTCTCTCTCTATACTGTGGCCATGAGGAGATAATCTCCTCCAGGAATTTACAACTTGAGGTTGCAGCAGCCTGAGTGTAGGAGACAGAGAGAGGGGGATGGTGCTCACTGTACCCAAAGAGGGCAACGTCATGACAAAAGTCAATCAAATAAAAAGTCTTAATGATATGGACTTGCATGTGCCTGAATAGCGACTTGCATGTGCCTTAGTATCTGTAAATATGAACACACATTTTAAATCACAAACTTAATTTAGCCATGGAGAAAGATAGATTCTTGCCTAGCCATGATTGATTGGTTGAGATAATGGACTGTTTAAACATTCTGCCACTATGCCTCTGTCAAACTCTTTCTGATACTATTGTGGATATTTGACAAATAACATTTGATTTGATTCGATTGTTTATCCATACACGGGTAAGATTCCACAGTTAAAATAGCTACATGTGCATACATTATTTTGGCTAGAGAGTGGAGCAGCGGTCTAAAGCACTGCATCTCATTGCAAGAGGTGTCATTGCAGTCATTGGTTCAAATCCAGGCTGCATCACATCTGGTTGTGTTTGGGAGTCCCATAGGGTGGCGCAAAATTGGCCCAGTGTTGTCCTAGTTTGGCCGGGGTAGGCCGTCAATGTAAATAAGAGTTTGTTCTTAACTAACTTGCCTGGTTAAATAAAGGTTATATATTTCATTGGTTCAAATCCAGGCTGCATCACATCTGGTTGTGTTTGGGAGTCCCATAGGGCGGCGCAAAATTGGCCCAGTGTTGTCCTAGTTTGGCCGGGGTAGGCCGTCAATGTAAATAAGAGTTTGTTCTTAACTAACTTGCCTGGTTAAATAAAGGTTATATATTTTTTATGAATAACTAGTGCAACTGTATCATAAAGGCGTTTGCATTGTTTTCTTTATGATGATGCCAGGACTGAAGCAACTTGTAGACACTAAGTCAAATACAGTTGAAGTCGGAAGTTTACATACAACGTAGCTAAATACATTTAAACTCTGTTTTTCACAATTTCTGACATTTAATCTTAGTAAAAATTCCCTGTCTTAGGTCAGTTACGATCACCACTTCATTTTAAGAATGTGAAATGTCAGAATAATAGTAGAGAGAATGATTTATTTCAGCTTTTATTTCTTTCATCACATTCCCAGTGGGTCAGAAGTTTAAATACACTCAATTCGTATTTGGTAGCATTGCCTTTAAGTTGTTTAACTTGGGTCAAACGTTTTGGTAGCCTTCCACAAGCTTCTCACAATAAGTTGGGTGAATTTTGGCCCATTTCTCCTGACAGAGCTGGTGTAACTGAGTCAGTTTTGTAGGCCTCCTTGCTCGCACACGCTTTTTCAGTTCTGCCCACACATTTTTCATAGGATTGAGGTCAGGCCTTTGTGATGGCCACTCCAATACTTTGACTTTGTTGTCCTTAAGCCATTTTGTCACAACTTTGGAAGTTTGCTTGGGGTCATTGTCCATTTGGAAGACGCATTTGTGACCAAGCTCTAACTTCCTGACTGATGTCTTGAGATTTTGCTTCAATATATCCACATAATGTTTCTTCCTCATGTTGCCATCTATTTTGTGAAGGGCACAAGTCCCTCCTGCAGCAAAGCACCCCCACAACATGATGCTGCCACCCCCGTGCTTCACGGTTGGGATGGTGTTCTTCGGCTTGCAAGCCTCCCCCTTTTTCCTCCAAACATAATGTTGGTCATTATGGCCAAACAGTTCTATTTTTGTTTCATCAGACCAGAGGACATTTCTCCTAAAAAATACGATCTCTGTTCCCATGTACAGTTGCAAATCATAGTCTGGCTTTTTTATGGCAGTTTTGGAGCAGTGGCCTCTTCCTTGCTGAGTGGCCTTTCAGGGTATGTCGATATAGGATTTGGTTTACTGTGAATATAGATACTTTTGTACTTGTTTACTCCAGCGTCTTCACAAGGTCCTTTGCTGTTGTTCTGAGATTGATTTGCACTTTTCGCACCAACGCACATTCATCTCTAGGAGACAGAACGCGTCTCCTTCCTGAGCAGTACGGTGGCTACGTGGTCCCATGGTGTTTATACTTGCGTATTGTTTGTACAGATGAACGTGGTAACTTCAGGCATTTGGAAATTGCTCCCAAGGATGAACCAGACTTGTGGAGGTCTACAATTTTTTTCCTGGGGTCTTGGCTGATTTCTTTTGAATTGCCATCATGTCAAGCAAAGAGCCACTGAGTTCGAAGGTAGGCCTTGAAATACATCCACATGTACACCTCCAATTGACTCAAATTATGTCAGTTAGCCTATCAGAAGCATCTAAAGCCATGACATCATTTTCTGGAGTTTTCCAAGCTGTTTAAAGGCACAGTGAACTTAGTGTTTGTACATTTCTGACCCACTGGAATTGTGATACAGTGAATTATAAGTGAAATAATCTGTCTGTAAACAATTGCTGGAAAAATTGCAAAAACTATAGTTTGTTAACAAGAAATTTGTGGAGTGGTTGAAAAACGAGCTTTAATGACTGTCACACCCTGACCATAGTTTGCTTTGTGTGTTTCTATGTTTTGTTTGGTCAGGGTGTGATCTGAGTGGACATTCTATGTTGGATGTCTAGTTTGTCTGTTTCTGTGTTAGGGCCTGATATGGTTCTCAATCAGAGGCAGGTGTTAGTCATTGTCTCTGATTGGGAACCATATTTAGTTAGCCTGTTTTGTGTTGGGTTTTGTGGGTGGTTGTTTCCTGTCTTTGTGTTTGTTGCACCAGATAGGGCTTTTTCGGTTTTGCCACGTTTATTGTTTTGTATTATGTTCATGTTGAGATTTCCTATATTAAAAACATGAGCTTTAACCACGCTGCATTTTGGTCCGCCTCTCCTTCCCAGGAGAAAAGCCGTTACAGAACCATGCACCACAACAGGACCAAGCGGCGTGGTGATAGGCAGCGGAAGCAGGAGCAGCGCAAGGAGGAAGGGACATGGGATTATGTATTGGACGGCAAGGGTTGCTGCACATGGGAGGAGATCCTGGCGGTAAAGGATCGCCTTCCATGGGAACAGGTGGAGGCAGCTAGGAGAGCAGAGGCAGCCGGAGAGAGGAACCTGTGATACGATGGAACACGGCTGGCAAGGAAGCCCGAGAGGCAGCCTCAAAAATTTATTGGGGGAGCACACAGGAAGTATGGCGAAGCCAGGTAGGACACCTGAGCCAACTTCATGTGCTTACCTGAGGGCAAGAGAGACCTTGCAGGCACCGTGTTATGCTTTGGAGCGCACGGTGTCCCCAGTGCGGGTGCATAGCCCGGTGCGGTACATACCAGCTCCTCATATCGGCCAGGCTAGAGTGGGCATCGAGCCAAGTGCCATGAAGCCGGCTCTATGCATCTGGTCTCCAGTGCGTCTCCTTGGGCCGGCGTACATGGCACCAGCCTTGCGCATGGTGTCCCCGGTTCGCCTGACCAGCCCAGTGTGGGCTATTCCACCTCGCCGCACTGGCAGGGCGACCGGGAGCATTCAACCAGGTAAGGTTGGGCAGGCTCGGTGCTCAAGAGCTCCAGTGCGCCTGCACGATCCGGTCTATCCAGTACCACCTCCACGCATCAGCCCTCCAGTGGCAGCTCCCCGCACTTGCCCTGAGGTGCGTGTCCTCGGCCCAGTACCACCAGTGCCGGCACAATGCACCAGGCCTACAGTGTGCCTCGTCTGTCCAGCGCTGCCAGAGCCTTCCTCCTCTCTCCAGCGCTGCCGGAGTCTCCCGCCTGTCCAGCCCTGCCGGAGTCTCCCGCCTGTCCAGTGCTGCCAGAGCCTCCCTCCTCTCCAGCGCTGCCGGAGCCTTCCTCCTCTCCAGCGCTGCCGGAGTCTTCCTCCTCTCCAGCGCTGCCGGAGTCTCCCACCTGTCTGGCGCTGCCAGAGCTTCCATCCCTCAGTCCAGAGGCGCCAGAGCTCCTCCGTCCAGCGCTGCCAGAGCTTTCCTCGTCTCCAGCGCTGCCGGACTCTTCAGTCTGCCCAGAGCCGCCTGAGCTACCCGTCTGCCCAGCGCCATCAGTCTTCTGTCTGTCCTGAGTCGCCAGAGCCGCCAGTCTGCAAGGAGCTGCCAGAGCCGCCAGTCTGCAAGGAGCCGCCAGAGCCGCCAGTCTACAAGGAGCCGCCAGTGCCGCCAGTCTGCACGGAGCCGCCAGTGCCGCCAGTCAGCCAGGAGCCGCCAGTCAGCCAGGAGCCGCCAGTGCCGCCAGTCAGCCAGGAGCCGCCAGTGCCGCCAGTCAGCCAGGAGCCGCCAGTGCCGCTAGTCAGCCAGGATCCGCCAGTGCCGCCAGTCAGCCAGGATCCGCCAGTGCTGCCATTCAGCCAGGATCTGCCAGAGCCGCCATTCAGCCAGGATCTGCCAGAACCGCCATTCAGCCAGGATCTGCCAGGGCCGCCAGTCAGCCAGGATCTGCCAGAGCCGCCAGTCAGCCAGGATCTGCCAGAGTCGTCAGCCAGTACCGAGCTACTCCTCAGTCCCGAGCTGCCCCTCAGTCCCGAGCTGCCCCTCTGTCCCGAGCTGCCCCTCAGCCCAGTGGAGTCATTTAGAAGGGTCGCCGTGGTTAGGAGGCCACGGAAGCGGACAATGAGGCGGACTAAGACTATGGTGAAGTGGGGGCCACGTCCAGCACCAGAGCCGCCACCGTGGACAGATGCCCACCCAGACCATCCCCAATAGGTTCAGGTTTTGCGGCCGGAGTCCGCACCTTGAGGGGGGGGGGTACTGTCACACCCTGACCATAGTTTGCTTTGTATGTTTCTATGTTTTGTTTGGTCAGGGTGTGATCTGAGTGGACATTCTATGTTGGATGTCTAGTTTGTCTGTTTCTGTGTTTGGGCCTGATATGGTTCTCAATCAGAGGCAGGTGTTAGTCATTGTCTCTGATTGGGAACCATATTTAGTTAGCCTGTTTTGTGTTGGGTTTTGTGGGTGGTTGTTTGCTGTCTTTGTGTTTGTTGCACCAGATAGGGCTGTTTCGGTTTTGCCACGTTTGTTGTTTTGTATTGAGCATAGCCTGAAGGTATGGAGGGGCAGTTCCTCTTGCTGCACCGTAGGAAAGTACCATGGTCTTGTAGTGGATGCAAGCTTCGACTGGAAGCCAGTAGTTGTGCGGAGGGGGTAATATCGGAGAACTTCAGAATATCGGAGCCCAGCCAACAGCGAGTTGCAGTAGTCAAGACTGGAGATGACAAGTGCTTGGATTAGGAATTGTGCCTCTTCCTGTGTGAGTTAGGGCCGTACTCTACGGATGTTGCAGAGCATGAACCTGCAGGAGCGAGTCATTGCTTTGATGTTTGCAAAGAACGACAGTGTTGTCTAGGATCACACCAAGGTTCTTTGCACTCTGGGAAGCGGACACCATGAGGTGTCAACCATTATGGAGAGGTCTTGGAGTGGGCGGGCCTTCACTGGGAGGAAGAGCAGCTCCGTCTTGTCGAGGTTGAGCTTGTGGTCCAACATCCAAGCTAAGATAACTGCCAGGCAAGCAGGGATGTGTGTCGCCACATGGGTGTCAGAAGGGGGAAAGGAGAAATGTAGTTGAGTGTCATCTGCATAGCAATGACAAGAAAGACCATGTGAGGATATGATGGAGCCTAATGACTTGGTATTTAGAGAGAAGAGGAGAGGGCTTAGAACAGAGCCCTGGGGGCACCAGTAGTGAGAAAACGTATTTCAGGCACAGATCCTCTCCACGTCACGTGGTAGGAGCGGCCTGCCAGGTAGGATGCAGTCCAAGAGTGTGCAGCGCCTGAGACGCCCAGCCCTGAGAGGGTGGAGAGGAGGACCTGATGGTTCACGTGTCGAAGGCAGTGGATAGATCTAGGAGGATGAGAACAGAGGAGAGTGAGTCAGCTCTGGCAATGCAGAGGAGAGAGAGTCAGCTTTGGCAGTGCAGAGAGCCTCCGTGACACAGAGGAGAGAGAGTCAGCTCTGGCAGTGCAGAGAGCCTCCGTGACACAGAGGAGAGAGAATCAGCTCTGGCAGTGAGGAGAGCCTCCGTGACACAGAGGAGAGAGAGTCAGCTCTGGCAGTGAGGAGAGTCTCCGTGACACAGAGAAGAGGAGTCTCAGTTCAGTGACCCGTCTTGAAGCCTGACTGGTTAGGGTCAAGAAAATCATTCTGGGAGAGATAGCGAGAGAGTTGGCCTCAGACAGCATGCTCAAGTGTTTCGGAAAGAAAATAAAGACGTTTTTGTCGCCAGAGGGTTCTAGAGTTCTTCTTGCCATCCGCAGAGATGGAGGGGGAGGGCACATATGTTTTATACATCTACCAATTTGTTTCCAATTACATGTCTTCGCCCTGTAATGTGATGTGAGCTTTGGAGGGTCTTCCTGGAATATAAAGAGCCACACACACATGCTTGAAAGCAGATATCCTGCCCCACTGTTCACACGGTACTGTATATTGTCAAACACACACACACACACACACACACACACACACACACACACACACACACACACACACACACACACACACACACACACACACACACACACACACACACACACACACACACACACACACACACATTCACACACACACACACACGTCATAAGAGACATTTTAAATGATTAATATGCTCAAATGAGAGGTAGCTCTGCATTGAAACTAAATCATAAATCATATCCTTAACCTTAATTTAAATCTGGTTGCATCAGCAACCATGAACTTCACCTGGGGGAAAATAAAATGTGAATGAAAAGGAGGCCTGGGTCACACTTGTCCATTTATATTCACCTGTCATAATATGCAAGCTTGAATGGCTTTCTTAAGTGTCTTCAGGGGAGGGGTTGGTATGCATGTGTGTGTTTATGTGTGTGTCTGTGTGCACACATGCGTTTGTGCATGCATGTGTGCTTGTGTATGTGCGTGTGTCTGTGAATGCACGTGCCTACACATGCTGAGGTTTACAGCTTCTAGGAAAACCCCCTGACAGACAGTGACTGAACCACTAGCTCCTCCAGAGAACAGAGCCAATCCTACCAGTCTGTACTGAGGTTATCCCATTCAATCTCTTCTTTTCACTTCAGTAGACTTATTACTTGGCTGCTATGAGACACTGCTGTAGTGTTGCACGATATACCAACATTTCTTTGCTTCTTCGGTACTAGTACATGAAAAACGGTTCTGTACTAGAATTTTTGTTACTTTCGGTACTTCTGTCAAAAGTGTCTCACGGATCAATCATGTCTATATCAACGCAGCCGACACCTTATTATATAGTATGCACAGTGCCTGCTTCACCTAGCCTGGGCTCCATCATGATAGCTCCCCTCTCACGCTGCACAAAAGTTAACACACTTGAATAACGTAACACGACATGTACAAACGTTGAAACTGTTCATTACCATTTGCTAAACAATGTCTATACAGGCTAGAGCACTTTACAATGCAAGATGATACCGATAGCTTCCAGCTATTGTAGGCTAACTTTCCATGCTCGCTGATAATATGCAAACCATAATGCAAAATATACTGATTTCAAAGCAGATTTCCACCAAAAACATCATTAATTAATTAATTCACTTATATGTTCTCTCTCTCTCACATCTCTCCCAAAGATGATCTATTGCCTCAGCGAACTGACTGTGCTCCTACAGGGCCATCCCCCTCTTGCCTTGATGTCATTAGTGGTTAAAGAGGCAGCGCACATTTTTCTATGCAAATGTTGTTGATCAGTACAGTCAAATAAGTCCCAAATGGAAGGGAAACAGATTGTTTGTCATTTGTAGCCCCATGAAATCAGCCCAAACAAGATCAATAACTCAATGCATGCACACACTCCTACTGAATATTCATTCATCTGTATTGTGGATAGGCCTAGGCCACATCTAGATTTACCCAGTTTATCAATAGAGATTTACCATCCAAATAAAAGGTTACCATTATATCTGTCGTTCTGCCCCTGAACAGGCAGTTAACCCACTGTTTCGAGACCGTCATTGAAAATAAGAATTTGTTCTTAACTGACTTGCCTAGTTAAATAAAGGTCAATTTTGCACTCAAAAGATGCCCAACGATGAACAGACCAATAGCTGAGTTTATCTGTCTGGATCAAGTGCCGTTCTGTGTCTTTGGCTAAAGACTGTGGTATCGTTTTGGTATAGAGTATGGTGATGGTATAGAGTACTGTGATACTTAACCTCGTATCTGTATTGAGGTCAAAATTCTGGTATCGTGACAGCACTGGACTCACTGCTGAGGTGCTGCCAAGAGCCGAGCATGCCTGATGGTAATAGACACACACACATACACATACACACACACACACATACACATACACACACAAACAAATCCATTTCTCTCATGGTAATATTGTAGTGAAACATCCATTCCGGCTCTGTCCCAATCCAGTGTGTGAGCTATAAAGTATGTGAAGAAAAATAACCTCATGAGGGAACCCAGTTTGGAGGGGATTGGCTTTAAAATGATGCATGCCAGTTGATACCACTTTGACGTCTCAGTCTATCCTGTGATGTTTAAGCGTTGCAGCCAGAAATGGAAAAAGAACCAGAGCCAGAAAATGACTTGAATATTTCAGCAATGTTTCTACCATCCGTGCCACATGCAGAGGAGCCTCCCATCCATAAACACACACACACATTCATTTACACTCCTGTGAGTTCGTCTCCAGTGAGCCGAACCCATGCAGGCATGCTGTGGGTGATTGACATGCACACAGTGGCAATGCAGTGTGTATGTTTGTGTGTGTGTGTGTGTGTGTGTGTGTGTGTGTGTGTGTGTGTGTGTGTGTGTGTGTGTGTGTGTGTGTGTGTGTGTGTGTGTGTGTGTGTGTGTGTGTGTGTGTGTGTGTGTGTAAAGGCTTTAAAGCTTAGCTACAGTAGTCATTGGGAAGGGCTTATTTCAGGTCTTATTATTCAATGCAATTGGGTGCGAAAGTGACTTGCACAATGTGATATGATATTTCTGAGAAAAAAAGCATAGTTATTTCTAAAGGTGTATTCTTTGAAGGGACCTTCAATTACTAGGAAACCATGTTTTATGACACTAACTGTAATGCCTGCTGTCTCCTTGAAAAATGTTTAGACAAGTTATTTTGTCAATTTGCATGGAACATTTTGCAATGTTTTGCAGTTTGTGTCACATTCAATTCCACATTCACTTGTCCTCGCCAGCTGAACATTTCAACAATGCACATATTTGTCCTTTGTGATAGCATTTACGAAGACAGAATTAATTTGGCAAGCAATTATAGCAAAAAAATGTTCCTTGTTTACAGATTGGAAGCTATAGACAGCTTTACGTGTGTGTATTCAAATTACGGAGTATCTGCTGGTCCAAATTCTCTGGAACCCTCTTCCCAATAGCTAATGATCCGAAGGTTCTGTGCAAGCTCTAGATGCTATACTTTACGCACAGTCTGTGCTCTAATCGCTATGCTCTACAGGCTATTCTGGCAAATTTCAGTGATGAGTAGAGAATGGTGCTCGTTTAATAAAGTTAGATCAATGCTGAATCCATTTCTGGAAGACCACATGATGATAGTATTGTACATAACAGGACAGAGTATAATAGCACGGTATAAGGTAAGACAAAAAACAGCACCTCTTTTTTATTATGATATTTTAGCAGCGGCGCAACTTTGGTTTTAAAAGCGTGTGGGGGAGGGGGGGCATAATTATTATTATTATTACATTTGTATCCAGTTGAATAAACCCTCCTAACAGCCTACCCGACCACTCGGAGGCGTCCGCATTGTCCTAAAACATGCAGATTTTCAGAATGTGGGGATATCCCCCCGTCCCTTGTGAAAGTTACGCCCCTTTAGGATGATTGTGTGAATGGTCACATTTTTCTCTCATGTGGCCAAAACTCAACAATGTATGCCACTAGTTAAAATATGTGCTTTAATTTAAACAAAACATAGGTATGCTACAGTTAACACCATCTGCTCTGTGTTCACTGTAAATAATTCATTATAAACAACACTGTGCATAACTAAGAAGACCTAAATGCATATTCCCTTGAAACTGATTCAGTTTCACTGGTAAATCTTGAGTAACTATCATTCATGATTGACAGTGAGAAATGGGAATGAAGGTGACTACAAAACTGTGTGTGTAAAGTATCTTTAGCTCTTGGGAAGAGTGTTCCAGGGGGGCAGAACGGGGACAGGACAGGGGAGGGACGGGGCAGATATCTTTGAATCTGCAGCCTCTGTCTTCATATTAAAGCATGACTGGTTAAGAGTGTGACCTTTCATTAGCCACAACCACATGTAAATAGTCATGATTAGTATGTGTATATGAAGCTAGCTGCCTGCCTGCTGCCAGTACTCCTGTTAAATTTAAGCTCAAAGGTCTAACACACTAGCATTTTGTGTTACGAAACTCTGATCAGTCGAATTTATACAGCTGGTTATCCTGCCAGGCCCTGCTAATTCTTGAAGGGCTTAGTGTTCAATGTCAGTGTAGCTCTGTATATAGCTAGCTACCTGCCTGCTGCCAGGAGTCTCAGCAGACTTTAGCTCATTGGGCTAAAACAGACTTGTGGACCTGGGTTTTCAAACCCCAGTCCTGTCACATTTACCCAGCTGGTTACCAAGCCAGGCCCTACTGAGTAGTACTGATTATTGGATGGCCTAGTGCAGCCTCCCTCTCACTGTAGCTACCTCTCACTACCTGCCTGCTGCCAGTAAGTCCCAGCAGACTTCCTGCAGATGAAACGTTCCTGACACTTCTGCTGATGCATAATTCAATAAGGAACTAATTACTCTGGCAGCCATTACAAAGAAGATTTCCTCTCTGTCCCATCACTGCCGTCGTGGCTCAGCCTACTTCATCAACAGACACATGGACGTACAGCAGCAATCTATACATTGTGACTACACCATTGTTGAGCTAGAAACTCAAGCATTACAAGCTGTTCAGTGCAAAGAATGCCCATAGGATATTTTCATTGTGAATTTGATTTAGTCCTTGTTGAAAAAGAGGAAAACACCAAGTATGACTGAGGTATACTTAGAAAAGTAACATAAACATACCAACATAATGTGCATGACTTTCTCTACCAGGTAGCTCATTGCCTGTGTAAAGGAGCTGGTTCAGCTTGTGAGAGACCTGAAGACTTGTGTTAGCTCCCTGATCTAATCGGCCTACGGCTAGGCTTTAGGTCAGTGGCCTAACACAGTCTTGTGCCACAAGAAATCCAGGTTTAAACCCTAGTCGGTCACACTAGTTGGTCACATCTACAGTTAACTTTGGTTGCCCTAAGTGGCAAAGTAGCTTTTGAAATGTAGTGATATTTTAAAAGCTAATTTGCCCCTAAAGGCCACAAGTGTTTCATCACTTCACCTCTCTCAATCTCTGACCTTCCACATTCTCTCAGGCACACTGTGTTAGTTATTTCAGCCAGGACTCTGTGCCAGACAATTCTAATGAACTTTGTGTGTACCTCCCATGAGGGTAAGTAACCCACAGACAGAGCCAATGTGAAAGTAACCCACAGAGCCAATGGTTGCATCCCCTATTTAGTGCACTACTTTTGACCAGCGCTTTATGGGTCCTGGTCCAAAGTAGTGTACTATAAAGGCAATAGCGTGCCATTTGCGATGCAAACACTGTTAGAGCAAACATTAGCCGTCAGGGTCAGAGTCTTCTTCTCCATCCAACTCATGTGGATCCTCTTCACTCCTCCCCCTGGGCTTCTGTTGTCTGGGTCCAATGCAAACACATCACTTTAATTGCTTTTGGGGGAACATAACATTTTCACCACATTTGCATATTTGACGACACTAACACATTTTGTCATAACATAGGACCGAATGTAAAAATACAATGATTTTTTAAATAATTTGCAGTCAACTCTAAATCTGTGATTGTACTGCTTTTGATTTCCATGGGAATTGCAAAACAATCAAACTACCCTAAATAGAGGCATAATTCCTAATTTATCGTTCTTATGTACAATGACAGCCTACCGGGAAAAAGTAGGGTAACTGCCTTGTTCAGAACGACAGATTTTTACCTTGTCAGCTCAGGGACTCCCTCCAGCAACCGTTTGATTACTGGCCCAAAGCTCTAACCACTAGGCTGCCTGCCACAGTGTATTTTTTTATTTTTGTGCACTCAAACTCTCTGTTGTATAACAACCCTGGTGTAAAATACATTCTACATCAGTTGCACAACTTGAGTGTTTACAGGGCCATCAGGACTGTAGTCTGACGATATGCTAGTGAACTGGGGCATTTCTGCATGTGGCGCTTGCCTTTACAGTGGAAGCATGCTTATTTTTATGTGAGATTAAGGTATTGTATGATGAGCCAAATATGATTCAAATTATGCCCCTGGGGTGACTGCAATGCAATGATTTGGGGTGCCTGATAGATGACTTATTCAAATGTTCATATTCTCCGAGTTCATATATTTCCACATAATTGCTTTCATTGCTCTTCGCTCCACAAGGAGTTGGATGATCCTCCATTTAAGGCACTGCAAAGAGCCTGATGTGTGACTCAGTAATTAAGGGCTGAATTGAATTCTAAACTTGAAGTTCACTAATTTGAACTTTTGAATCTTTCAGTGTACTGAAGGATGAACGCAGAATTATAAGTTAGGATTCCACTGTGCACCCTACTAACAAACTTGCAGTAACAGGCTCAATCACCCCAACACATATCTGCCCATTATTTATAAGCTGGTTCACAAACTTTCGTTCCATGAAAGGACCCGATAAAGTAATGGTATGTGCTAGCCCTACTTTAATACTACAGTATAGTAATGTCAGAGTGGAAAAGAAAACGATGGGTGAACTGTATGACAACGTTCTCATGATGTTCTCGATATGTATTCTGAATGAACAGATGGGATAGACTGTGAGCGTGTGCTTGACTGCCGAGGTTAATTGTTTATTTGCTCCTGCGGCAGTGGTCTGTTCTGATTATTGTTATTAGAGAAGAGGATTGAACGGTCACGTCCACCACGGCCAAGGCCTTCAGGAGACTTGGCCATCTCTCTCTCTCGCTGTGTGTGTGTGTGTGTGTGTGTGTGTGTGTGTGTGTGTGTGTGTGTGTGTGTGTGTGTGTGTGTGTGTGTGTGTGTGTGTGTGTGTGTGTGTGTGTGTGTGTGTGTGTGCGTGCGTGCGTGCGTGTGCGTGCGGGTCTAGGCACCACTAGCTCGTCTCAGTGTGTTTGGATGCTTCATGTTATTAGAGTCAACATGACTCCCTTGCTGACAGATGAGTCCACTGGAGGCAATGGCACAAACAGGAAGGAGACAATAGGTTTCAGTTTGGGTTGAGGGGATCAGAGGGGATCAGTGGTGCCAGATCCTGGGAGTGATGGGTAAATGAAAGATTGAAATTGTCATTGAAACCAGATTTGACTGCTGTGATGAACTTTTGTTCAACTGTGTCATTCTCTGTGGTCAATTGATCATTATCAAAGGGAGAAGGAGAAAGATAAGAAACCCCGTCAGTAAAGAAATTCATAATTTTTATTCTAACAAAAGTTTATCAGAGGTCCCAGATTGACATACATGTTTGCCCAATCTTCTGCCACACTTTGAAAATCCTACATACCTCTGAATATATCATAACGTATCTTTGCTCTGAAAATATAATTTATCACCACTCTGAAAATATCATTATTTATCACCACTCTGAATATATCATTATTTACACGACTCAACCTCTGAATATATTATACTTTTTACCACTCTGAATATATAATAATTTATCACCACTCAGCTTCTGAATTCATCATTATTCATCATCACTCTGAAAATGTAATTATTTATCACCACTCTACATCTGAATATATCATTGTTTATCACCACTCTGAATATATCATTATTTATCACCACTCTGAATATATCATTATTTATCACCACTCTGAATATATCATTATGTATCACCACTCTGAATATATCATTATTTATCACCTCTTTGAATACATTATTAATTATCACCACTCTGAATATATAATTATTTATCACCACTCTCAATACATCATTATATATCACCACTCTGAATACATTATTAATTATCACCACTCTTCCTCTTAATTTTTAAGTAACAATAACAGTATTACTAACAATGCCAAAAACATTAAAATGGTTCACAATCTGTCAATCAATGGTGGTTACATTTTGTGTGTTCTCATGCACATGTTGGACAATCCCTGGTGGTTGTTGCATGTGCCTTGCAAATGTATGCACTATATTTATGGCACATAATGCTCGTTTTGACATCTCTTAGTGCACACAGATTGCCCCTCTTCCTTTTGTCTCTTCTCTCTCTGGCGACCGTAGATCTTGCTTCTGGCTCTTGTATGTCTCTCACCAATCCAGCAGAGGATGGTGTTGGAGGAAGGTGTTGGCACCTTTGAATAGTCTCCTCTAGCCTGGATTCACCTCCATCCACACCACAAACTTGTTGGAGGCCGACGCATCTAGTATGTTGAAGAACACCCCCATGAGCCAACGTGCCGTCATCCTCTTACAAGAGTATGTGCCAGTAACCTGCAAATGTGCAACAATCAGTAAATAAAAGAATGAGTACATACAAGTGATACTTCATGTCTTGCATAGTAACGTGAAAAAAAAACAAAAGCATTGTTTTAATTTATCACATTTACAACATATTTACTTATTCAAATGTATAGAATTGCCCTCATATTGTTCACAAATTCAATGAGCATTTCACCAAACAACAACATGTCATATTTTTATGGTGAAGTTAAAACAATTGGTAATAGTAAAAAAATACATGAGACTTGAAAAATAAAAAGTAACAAACCTTATCAAGGTGGTCAACCACACTTTGTTCCTGTTGTAATTCAGTGTTGGTCTTCTTGTCCTCCCTGGTACTCATAGTGGCATCCCTGTTTTATTTTACCTTTATTTAACTAGGCAAGTCAGTTAAGAACTTTTATTTTCAAAAACAGCCTAGGAACAAACAGTGTTCAGGGGCAGAATGACAGATTTGTACCTTGGCAGCTCTGGGATTTGAACTTGCAAACTTCCGGTTTACTTACCCAACACTCTAACCACTAGGCTACCCTGCCGCCCTAGTGGTATCCCTCCTTTTCTTCTGGCAGTAGGACACAGGATTGTGTGTATCAGTGAAGGCAAATTTAGCGGAACAACGATCCCTGTCCTTGGTAGTGAGTAAGGCAGGAGGCACCTCAGGCTTGTTCCTTCTGACCGTCCCCACCATGGTCATTTTCTTTGGAGCAGCTCCTGACCGTCCCCACCATGGTCATTTTCTTTGGAGCAGCTTCTGACCGTCCCCACCATGGTCATTTTCTTTGGAGCAGCTCCTGACCGTCCCCACCATGGTCATTTTCTTTGGAGCAGCTTCTGACCGTCCCCACCATGGTCATTTTCTTTGGAGCAGCTTCTGACCGTCCCCACCATGGTCATTTTCTTTGGAGCAGCTTCTGACCGTCCCCACCAAGGTCATTTTCTTTGGAGCAGCTCCTGACCGTCCCCACCAAGGTCATTTTCTTTGGAGCAGCTTCTGACCGTCCCCACCATGGTCATTTTCTTTGGAGCAGCTTCTGACCAAGAGCATATGAGGTGAAGAAATTGTCACATGTTATGTTGTTCAACCTGGAGACCTGCAGTCATTTCCAGGACCACCCGCTTCCCCTGGTTCCTTTCGGGAACACCGTCGGCAGATTTCCCTGTGTGAACCTGCATGTTTCAGGCATAACTTGTCCTGGCATCATATGCTGTCCATATCTTTATTCCACATTTAGACAGTTTGCTTGACGTGTACTGTTTGAATGGGCAGCGTCCCCTAAAAGCGACCAGACGCTCATCCACTATGATGACTGGACTTGGGTTATAGATGAGTGGCAGGCTCTCCACCCACTTGTGCCAAACCTCTCTGATCGCTGCCAGCTTGTCTTGTTGACGCTGGCCTGGTCTTGTATCACGGTTGTCGAAGCGAATCACCCATGACAACACATGAAATGTCTGGAGTAACATAGTGGCACGATAAGTTGACCAGACTCTCCATCCCATAAACTGGTGGTGGATTCATTTCTGGATCTGTACACACCAGCCAAAATCAAGAGACCCATGTGTGCTTGGACGTCTGTCCGGTCCACCTCCTTCCAGTTGTCTTTGTAAACGCATCTCCCCTCCAGATTGGTCATGTTTATCATTATAGTTTCGATTGACTCTGTTAGCAGAGTTCACAGCAAGATTTTATGTAATCAACCCGGGATGTAATCAGCCCCATTCTTTGACTGGAATGTAACAACAACCTCAGCAGGGCCCTCTTCCTCATCACTGGCTTGTTCCACATCGGTTGTCTCTTGGTCTGGATAATATTCTGTGCTGTCTTCAACTTCTGACAGTTCCTCCTCTAATGCATCTTCACTGTCAGTTTCCTGTCCTCTCTCCTCCTCACCAGTGTCATGATCAAAGATATGATCACGAGCCTCACATACAGTATATTGTTTGGTCATTGTGCTGCCACAGAATGAATTGTTAGCAAGGCCTCAAAAAGGATTTATATACCAGAGCTGTGAGAAAATGTATATATATTATTGAAACAATATTGCGATTGTTTGTAAGAATGCCAACAGGTGTGGTTCCCGTGGGGGAAAGATTATATATTATATTGGGGAAAGGTTCCCGTGGGGGTCGCCATGGAAGCCAAGAAGGGGAGTGAGGTGTGTGTGTGTGTGTGTGTGTGTGTGTGTGTGTGTGTGTGTGTGTGTGTGTGTGTGTGTGTGTGTGTGTGTGTGTGTGTGTGTGTGTGTGTGTGTGTGTGTGTGTGCTCAAACACAGATGCATGTGGTAGACTGGGCGTGGAAGTAAGCAAATCAAATCAAATTGTATTTGTCACATACACATGGTTAGCAGATGTTAGTGCGAGTGTAGCGAAATGCTTGTGCTTCTAGTTCTGACAATGCAGTAATAACCAACAAGTAATCTAGCTAACAATTCCAAAACTACTCCCTTATAGACACAAGTGTGAGTGGATAATGAATATGTACATAAAGATATATGAATGAGTGATGGTACAGAGCGGCATAGGCAAGATACAGTAGATGGTATTGAGTGCAGTATATACATATGAGATGAGTATGTAAACAAAGTGGCATAGTTAAAGTGGCTAGTGATACATGTATTACATAAGGATGCAGTAGATGATATAGAGTACAGTATATACGTATACATATGAGATGAATAATGTAGGGTATGTAAACATTATATTAGGTAGCATTGTTTAAAGTGGCAAGTGATATATTTTACATCATTTCCCATCAATTCCAATTATTAAAGTGGCTGGAGTTGAGTCAGTGTGTTGGCAGCAGCCACTCAATGTTAGTGGTGGCTGTTTAACAGTCTGATGGCCTTGAGATAGAAGCTGTTTTTCAGTCTCTCGGTCCCAGCTTTGATGCACCTGTACTGACCTCGCCTTCTGGATGATAGCGGGGTGAACAAGCAGTGGCTCGGGTGGTTGTTGTCCTTGATGATCTTTATGGCCTTCCTGTGACATCGGGTGGTGTAGGTGTCCTGGAGGGCAGGTAGTTTGCCCCCGGTGATGCGTTGTGCAGACCTCACTACCCTCTGGAGAGCCTTACGGTTGTGGGCAGAGCAGTTGCCATACCAGGCAGTGATACAGTCAGTCCGACAGGATGCTCTCGATTGTGCATCTGTAGAAGTTTGTGAGTGCTTTTGGTGACAAGCCAAATTTCTTCAGCCTCCTGAGGTGGAAGAGGCGCTGCTGCGCCTTCTTTACGACGCTGTCTGTGTGGGTGGACCAATTCAGTTTGTCTGTGATGTGTACGCCGAGGAACTTAAAACTTACTACCCTCTCCACTACTGTTCCATCGATCTGGATAGGGGGGTGTTCCTTCAGCTGTTTCCTGAAGTCCACAATCATCTCCTTAGTTTAGTTGACGTTGAGTGTGAGGTTATTTTCCTGACACTACACTCCGAGGGCCCTCACCTTCTCCCTGTAGGCCGTCTCGTCGTTGTTGGTAATCAAGCCTACCACTGTTGTGTCGTCCGCAAACTTGATGATTGAGTTGGAGGCGTGCGTGGCCACGCAGTCGTGGGTGAACAGGGAGTACAGGAGAGGGCTCAGAACGCACCCTTGTGGGGCCCCAGTGTTGAGGATCAGCGGGGTGGAGATGTTGCCTACCCTCACCACCTGGGGGGCGGCCCGTCAGGATGTCCAGTACCCAGTTGCACAAGGCGGGGTCGAGACCCAGGGTCTCGAGCTTTATGACGAGTTTGGAGGGCACTATGGTGTTAAATGCCGAGCTGTAGTCGATGAACAGCATTCTCACATAGGTATTCCTCTTGTCCAGATGGGTTAGGGCAGTGTGCAGTGTGGTTGAGATTGCATCGTCTGTGGACCTATTTGGGCAGTAAGCAAATTTGAGTGGGTCTAGGGTGTCAGGTAGGGTGGAGGTGATATGGTCCTTGACTAGTCTCTCAAAGCACTTCATGATGACGGAAGTGAGTGCTACGGGGCGGTAGTCGTTTAGCTCAGCTTAGCTTTCTTGTGAACAGGAACAATGGTGGCCCTCTTGAAGCATGTGGGAACAACAGACTGGGATAGGGATTGATTGAATATGTCCGTAAACACACCAGCCAGCTGGTCTGTGCATGCTCTGAGGGTGCGGCTGGGGATGCCGTCTGGGCCTGCAGCCTTGCGAGGGTTGACACGTTTAAATGTTTTCCTCACATCGGCTGCAGTGACGGAGAGTCCGCATGTTTTAGTTGCGGGCAGTGTCAGTGGCACTGTATTGTCCTCAAAGCGGGCAAAAAAGTTATTTAGTCTGCCTGGGAGCAAGACATCCTGGTCCGTGACGGTGCTGGTTTTCTTTTTGTAATCTGTGATTGACTGTAGACCCTGCCACATACCTCTTGTGTCTGAGCCGTTGAATTGAGATTCTACTTTGTCTCTATACTGACGCTTAGCTTGTTTGATTGCCTTGCGGAGGGAATAGTTACACTGTTTGTATTCGGTCATGTTTCCAGTCACCTTGCCCTGATTAAAAGCAGTGGTTCGCGCTTTCAGTTTCACGCGAATGCTGCCATCAATCCACGGTTTCTGGTTTGGGAATGTTTTAATCGTTGCTATGGGAACGACATATTCAACGCAAGTTCGAATGAACTCGCACACCGAATCAGCGTATTCGTCAATGTTGTCGTCTGACGCAATACGGAACATATCCCAGTCCACGTGATGGAAGCAGTCTTGGAGTGTGGAATCAGATTGGTCGGATCAGCGTTGAAAAGACTTCAGCGCGGGAGCTTCTTGTTTTAGTTTCTGTCTGTAGGCAGGGATCAACAAAATGGAGTCGTGGTCAGCTTTTCCGAAAGGAGGGCGGGGCAGGGCCTTATATGCATCGCGGAAGTTGGAATAGCAATGATCCAAGGTTTTACCAGCCCTGGTTGCGCAATCGATATGCTGATAAAATTTAGGGAGTCTTGTTTTCAGATTAGCCTTGTTAAAATCCCCATCTACAATGAATGCAGCCTCCGGATATATGGATTCCAGTTTGCAAAGAGTCAAATAAAGTTTGTTCAGAGCCATCGATGTGTCTGCTTGGGGGGGAATATATACGGCTGTGATTGTAATCGAAGAGAATTCCCTTGGTAGATAATTTGATTGTGAGGAATTCTAAATCAGGTGAACAGAAGGACTTGAGTTCCTGTATGTTGTTGTTGCCACACCACGTCATGTTAACCATAAAGCATACGCCCCCGCCCCTCTTCTTACCAGAAAGATGTTTGTTTCTGTCGGCGCGATGCGTGGAGAAACCAGCTGGCTGCACCGTCTCCGATAGCGTCTCTCCGGTGAGCCATGTTTCCGTAATGCAAAGAACGTTACAGCCTCTGATGTCCCTCTGGAATGCTACCCTTGCTCGGATTTCATCAACCTTGTTGTCAAGAGACTGGACATTGGCGAGGAGAATGCTAGGGAGTGGTGCACGATGTGCCCGTCTCCGGAGTCTGACCAGAAGACCGCTTCGTTTTCCCCTTTTTCGAAGTCGTTTTTTGGGGTCGCCGGCTGGGATCCATTCCGTTGTCCTGGGTGAAAGGCAGAACGCAGGATCCGCTTCGCGAAAGTCATATTCTTGGTCGTACTGATGGTGAGTTGACGCTGCTCTTATGTTCAGTAGTTCTTCTCGGCTGTATGTAATGAAACCTAAGATGACCAGGGGTACCAATGTAAGAAATAACACGTAAAAAAAACAAAAAACTGCACAGTTTCCGAGGAACGCGAAGCGAGGCGGCCATCTCTGTCGGCGCCGGAAGTACTGTGGCAGATGGTCCTGCTCCCAGCGTGGGACTCCACTTCGTCCAACTGATGTCCATGGGTACGTGCTTGAACTCAATTTTATACACTAATTTTATACACTAACTGTTGTCTCACCCATTAATTTGTAATGACAGGTAATTTCTAACGACCGGGAACACCACAGGTATACAAAAGTTAAATAAAACACGCAAAATGTGATGCAAATCATCAATATGTATTTTGTGAGTTCAGATGCCCTGTGTGGGCAAAGTCATTGAACCTCATGACAATCAGATTAAATGACCTACATTATTCAGAGAGAAAACTTGAAAATCGGACCAATTCGACTGGAACACAACAGGAGGGTATATCATTATTTACCACCACTGAATATATCATTATTTATCACCACTCTGAATCTATCATTATTTATCATCACTCTGAATATATCATTATTTATCACCACTCTGAATATATCAATATTTATCACCGCTGAATATATCATTATTTATCACCACTCTGAATATATCATTATTTATCACCACTCTGAATATATCATTATTTATCACAACTGTATATATCATTATTTATCACCACTCTGAATATATCATTATTTATCACCACTCTGAATATGTCATTATTTATCATCACTGAATATATCATTATTTATCACCACCGAATATATCATTATTTATCACCACTGAATATATCATTATTTATCATCACTCTGAATACGTTATTATTTATTACCACTGAATATATCAATATTTATCACCACTGAATATATCATTATTTATCACCACTCTGAATATATCATTATTTATCACCACTTAATATATCATTATTAATCACCGCTGAATATATTATTATTTATCACCACTCTGAATATATCATTATTTATCACAACTGTATATATCATTATTTATCACCACTCTGAATATATCATTATTTATCACCACTCTGAATATGTCATTATTTATCATCACTGAATATATCATTATTTATCACCACTGAATATATCATTATTTATCACCACTGAATATATCATTATTTATCGCCACTCTGAATATATAATTATTTATCACCACTCTGAATATATCATTATTTATAACAACTATAAATATATCATTATTTATCACAACTATAAATATATCATTATTTATCACAACTATAAATATATCATTATTTGTCACCACTCTGAATATATCATTGTTTATCACCCCTCTGAATATATCAATATGTATCACCACTCTGAATATATCATTATTTATCACCACTCTGAATATATCAATATTTATCACCACTGAATATATCATTATTTATCACCACTCTGAATATATCATTATTTATCACCACTGAATATATCATTATTTATCACCGCTGATTATATTATTATTTATCACCACTCTGAATCTATCATTATTTATCATCACTCTGAATATATCATTATTAATCACCACTCTGAATATGTCATTATTTATCACCGCTGAATGTATTATTATTTATCACCACTGAATATATCAATATGCATCACCACTCTGAATATATAATTATTTATCACGAATCTGAATATATCATTATTTATCACCACTCTGAATATATCATTATTTATCACCACTCTGAATACGTTATTATTTATTACCACTGAATATATCAATATTTATCACCACTGAATATATCATTATTTATCACCACTCTGAATATATCATTATATATCACAAATCTGAATATATCATTATTTATCACGAATCTGAATATATCATTATTTATCACGAATCTGAATATATCATTATTTATCACAAATCTGAATATATCATTATTTATCACGAATCTGAATATATCATTATTTATCACCACTGAATATATCATTATTTATCACCACTGAATATATCATTATTTATCACCACTGAATATATCATTATTTATCACCACTGAATATATCATTATTTATCACCACTGAATATATCATTATTTATCACCACTCTGAATATATCAATATTTATCACCACTGAATATATCAATATGTATCACCACTCTGAAAATATCATTATTTATCACAAATCTGAAAATATCATTATTTATCACGAATCTGAATATATCATTATTTATCACCACTCTGAATATATCATTATTTATCACCACTGAATATATCATTATTTATCACCGCTGATTATATTATTATTTATCAACACTCTGAATCTATCATTATTTATCATCACTCTGAATATATCATTATTTATCACCACTCTGAATATGTCATTATTTATCACCACTGAATATATCATTATTTATCACCGCTGAATATATTATTATTTATCACCACTGAATATATCAATATGCATCACCACTCTGAATATATCATTATTTATCACCACTCTGAATACGTTATTATTTATTACCACTGAATATATTATTATTTATCACCACTGAATATAGCATTATTTATCACCACTCTGAATAAAGCATTATGTATCACCACTCTGAATATATCATTATTTATCACGAATCTGAATATTTCATTATTTATCACCACTCTGAATATATCATTATTTATCATCACTTTGAAAAGTCATTGTTTATAACAACTCCGAATATATCTTTATTTATCACCACTCTGAATATATCATTATTTATCACCACTGAATATATCATTATTTATCACCGCTGAATATATTATTATTTATCACCACTCTGAATCTATCATTATTTATCATCACTCTGAATATATCATTATTTATCACCACTTAATATATCATTATTAATCACCGCTGAATATATTATTATTTATCACCACTCTGAATATATCATTATTTATCACAACTGTATATATCATTATTTATCACCACTCTGAATATATCATTATTTATCACCACTCTGAATATGTCATTATTTATCATCACTGAATATATCATTATTTATCACCACTGAATATATCATTATTTATCACCACTGAATATATCATTATTTATCGCCACTCTGAATATATAATTATTTATCACCACTCTGAATATATCATTATTTATAACAACTATAAATATATCATTATTTATCACAACTATAAATATATCATTATTTATCACAACTATAAATATATCATTATTTGTCACCACTCTGAATATATCATTGTTTATCACCCCTCTGAATATATCAATATGTATCACCACTCTGAATATATCATTATTTATCACCACTCTGAATATATCAATATTTATCACCACTGAATATATCATTATTTATCACCACTCTGAATATATCATTATTTATCACCACTGAATATATCATTATTTATCACCGCTGATTATATTATTATTTATCACCACTCTGAATCTATCATTATTTATCATCACTCTGAATATATCATTATTAATCACCACTCTGAATATGTCATTATTTATCACCGCTGAATGTATTATTATTTATCACCACTGAATATATCAATATGCATCACCACTCTGAATATATAATTATTTATCACGAATCTGAATATATCATTATTTATCACCACTCTGAATATATCATTATTTATCACCACTCTGAATACGTTATTATTTATTACCACTGAATATATCAATATTTATCACCACTGAATATATCATTATTTATCACCACTCTGAATATATCATTATATATCACAAATCTGAATATATCATTATTTATCACGAATCTGAATATATCATTATTTATCACCAATCTGAATATATCATTATTTATCACAAATCTGAATATATCATTATTTATCACGAATCTGAATATATCATTATTTATCACCACTGAATATATCATTATTTATCACCACTGAATATATCATTATTTATCACCACTGAATATATCTTTATTTATCACCACTGAATATATCATTATTTATCACCACTGAATATATCATTATTTATCACCACTCTGAATATATCAATATTTATCACCACTGAATATATCAATATGTATCACCACTCTGAAAATATCATTATTTATCACAAATCTGAAAATATCATTATTTATCACGAATCTGAATATATCATTATTTATCACCACTCTGAATATATCATTATTTATCACCACTGAATATATCATTATTTATCACCGCTGATTATATTATTATTTATCACCACTCTGAATCTATCATTATTTATCATCACTCTGAATATATCATTATTTATCACCACTCTGAATATGTCATTATTTATCACCACTGAATATATCATTATTTATCACCGCTGAATATATTATTATTTATCACCACTGAATATATCAATATGCATCACCACTCTGAATATATCATTATTTATCACCACTCTGAATACGTTATTATTTATTACCACTGAATATATTATTATTTATCACCACTGAATATAGCATTATTTATCACCACTCTGAATAAAGCATTATGTATCACCACTCTGAATATATCATTATTTATCACGAATCTGAATATTTCATTATTTATCACCACTCTGAATATATCATTATTTATCATCACTTTGAAAAGTCATTGTTTATAACAACTCCGAATATATCTTTATTTATCACCACTCTGAATATATCATTATTTATCACCACTGAATATATCATTATTTATCACCGCTGAATATATTATTATTTATCACCACTCTGAATCTATCATTATTTATCATCATTATTTATCACTCTGAATATATCATTATTTATCACCACTCTGAATATATCAATATTTATCACCACTCTGAATATGTCATTATTTATCACCACTGAATATATCATTATTTATCACCGCTGAATATATTATTATTTATCACCACTGAATATATCATTATTTATCACCACTCTGAATATATCAATATTTATCACCACTCTGAATATGTCATTATTTATCACCACTGAATATATCATTATTTATCACCGCTGAATATATTATTATTTATCACCACTGAATATATCAATATGTATCACCACTCTGAATATATCATTATTTATCACGAATCTGAATATATCATTATTTATCACCACTCTGAATATATCAATATTTATCACCACTGAATATATCAATATGTATCACCACTCTGAAAATATCATTATTTATCACCACTGAATATATCAATATGTATCACCAATCTGAATATGTCATTATTTATCACGAATCTGAATATATCATTATTTATCACCACTCTGAATATATCAATATTTATCACCACTGAATATATCAATATGTATCACCAATCTGAAAATATCATTATTTATCACCACTGAATATATCAATATGTATCACCAATCTGAATATGTCATTATTTATCACGAATCTGAATATATCATTATTTATCACCACTCTGAATATATCATTATTTATCACCACTCTGAATATATCATTATTTATCACGAATCTGAATAATATATCATTATTTATCACCACTCTGAATATATCATTATTTATCACCACTCTGAATATATCATTATTTATCACCACTGAATATATCAATATGTATCACCAATCTGAAAATATCATTATTTATCACCACTGAATATATCAATATGTATCACCAAATCTGAATATGTCATTATTTATCAATATATCAATCTGAATATTTATTTATCACGAATCTGAATATATCATTATTTATCACCACTCTGAATATATCATTATTTATCACCACTCTGAATATATCATTATTTATCACGAATCTGAATATTTCATTATTTATCACCACTCTGAATATATCATTATTTATCATCACTTTGAAAAGTCATTGTTTATAACAACTCCGAATATATCTTTATTTATCACCACTCTGAATATATCATTATTTATCACCACTGAATATATCATTATTTATCACCGCTGAATATATTATTATTTATCACCACTCTGAATCTATCATTATTTATCATCACTCTGAATATATCATTATTTATCACCACTCTGAATATATCAATATTTATCACCACTCTGAATATGTCATTATTTATCACCACTGAATATATCATTATTTATCACCGCTGAATATATTATTATTTATCACCACTGAATATATCATTATTTATCACCACTCTGAATATATCAATATTTATCACCACTCTGAATATGTCATTATTTATCACCACTGAATATATCATTATTTATCACCGCTGAATATATTATTATTTATCACCACTGAATATATCAATATGTATCACCACTCTGAATATATCATTATTTATCACGAATCTGAATATATCATTATTTATCACCACTCTGAATATATCAATATTTATCACCACTGAATATATCAATATGTATCACCACTCTGAAAATATCATTATTTATCACCACTGAATATATCAATATGTATCACCAATCTGAAAATATCATTATTTATCACCACTGAATATATCAATATGTATCACCAATCTGAATATGTCATTATTTATCACGAATCTGAATATATCATTATTTATCACCACTCTGAATATATCATTATTTATCACCACTCTGAATATATCATTATTTATCACGAATCTGAATATATCATTATTTATCACCACTGAATATATCATTATTTATCACCGCTGATTATATTATTATTTATCACCACTCTGAATCTATCATTATTTATCATCACTCTGAATATATCATTATTTATCACCACTCTGAATATGTCATTATTTATCACCACTGAATATATCATTATTTATCACCGCTGAATATATTATTATTTATCACCACTGAATATATCAATATGCATCACCACTCTGAATATATCAATTTGCATCACCACTCTGAATATATAATTATTTATCACGAATCTGAATATATCATTATTTATCACCACTCTGAATATATCATTATTTATCACCACTCTGAATACGTTATTATTTATTACCACTGAATATATCAATATTTATCACCACTGAATATATCATTATTTATCACAACTATAAATATATCATTATTTGTCACCACTCTGAATATATCATTGTTTATCACCCCTCTGAATATATCAATATGTATCACCACTCTGAATATATCATTATTTATCACCACTCTGAATATATCAATATTTATCACCACTGAATATATCATTATTTATCACCACTCTGAATATATCATTATTTATCACCACTGAATATATCATTATTTATCACCGCTGATTATATTATTATTTATCACCACTCTGAATCTATCATTATTTATCATCACTCTGAATATATCATTATTTATCACCACTCTGAATATATCATTATTTATCACCGCTGAATGTATTATTATTTATCACCACTGAATATATCAATATGCATCACCACTCTGAATATATAATTATTTATCACGAATCTGAATATATCATTATTTATCACCACTCTGAATATATCATTATTTATCACCACTCTGAATACGTTATTATTTATTAACACTGAATATATCAATATTTATCACCACTGAATATATCATTATTTATCACCACTCTGAATATATCATTATTTATCACAAATCTGAATATATCATTATTTATCACGAATCTGAATATATCATTATTTATCACGAATCTGAATATATCATTATTTATCACAAATCTGAATATATCATTATTTATCACGAATCTGAATATATCATTATTTATCACCACTGAATATATCATTATTTATCACCACTGAATATATCATTATTTATCACCACTCTGAATATATCAATATTTATCACCACTGAATATATCAATATGTATCACCACTCTGAAAATATCATTATTTATCACAAATCTGAAAATATCATTATTTATCACGAATCTGAATATATCATTATTTATCACCACTCTGAATATATCATTATTTAACACCACTGAATATATCATTATTTATCACCGCTGATTATATTATTATTTATCACCACTCTGAATCTATCATTATTTATCATCACTCTGAATATATCATTATTTATCACCACTCTGAATATGTCATTATTTATCACCACTGAATATATCATTATTTATCACCGCTGAATATATTATTATTTATCACCACTGAATATATCAATATGCATCACCACTCTGAATATATCATTATTTATCACCACTCTGAATACGTTATTATTTATTACCACTGAATATATTATTATTTATCACCACTGAATATAGCATTATTTATCACCACTCTGAATAAAGCATTATGTATCACCACTCTGAATATATCATTATTTATCACGAATCTGAATATTTCATTATTTATCACCACTCTGAATATATCATTATTTATCATCACTTTGAAAAGTCATTGTTTATAACAACTCCGAATATATCTTTATTTATCACCACTCTGAATATATCATTATTTATCACCACTGAATATATCATTATTTATCACTGCTGAATATATTATTTATCACCACTCTGAATCTATCATTATTTATCATCACTCTGAATATATCATTATTTATCACCACTCTGAATATATCAATATTTATCACCACTCTGAATATGTCATTATTTATCACCACTGAATATATCATTATTTATCACCGCTGAATATATTATTAATTATCACCACTGAATATATCATTATTTATCACCACTCTGAATATATCAATATTTATCACCACTCTGAATATGTCATTATTTATCACCACTGAATATATCATTATTTATCACCGCTGAATATATTATTATTTATCACCACTGAATATATCAATATGTATCACCACTCTGAAAATATCATTATTTATCACAAATCTGAATATATCATTATTTATCACGAATCTGAATATATCATTATTTATCACCACTCTGAATATATCAATATTTATCACCACTGAATATATCAATATGTATCACCACTCTGAAAATATCATTATTTATCACCACTGAATATATCAATATGTATCACCAATCTGAAAATATCATTATTTATCACCACTGAATATATCAATATGTATCACCAATCTGAATATGTCATTATTTATCACGAATCTGAATATATCATTATTTATCACCACTCTGAATATATCATTATTTATCACCACTCTGAATATATCATTATTTATCACGAATCTGAATATATCATTATTTATCACCACTCTGAATATATCATTATTTATCACCACTGAATATATCATTATTTATCACCGCTGAATATATTATTATTTATCACCACTGAATATATCAATATGCATCACCACTCTGAATATATCAATTTGCATCACCACTCTGAATATATAATTATTTATCACAAATCTGAATATATCATTATTTATCACCACTCTGAATATATCATTATTTATCACCACTCTGAATACGTTATTATTTATTACCACTGAATATATCAATATTTATCACCACTGAATATATCATTATTTATCACCACTCTGAATATATCATTATTTATCACCACTTAATATATTATTATTTATCACCACTCTGAATCTATCATTATTTATCATCACTCTGAATCTATCATTATTTATCATCACTCTGAATATATCATTATTTATCACCACTCTGAATATGTCATTATTTATCACCTCTCTGAATATATCAATATTTATCACCACTGAATATATCAATATGTATCACCACTCTGAATATATCATTATTTATCACGAATCTGAATATATCATTATTTATCACCACTCTGAATATATCATTATTTATCACCACTCTGAATACGTTATTATTTATTACCACTGAATATATCATTATTTATCACCGCTGAATATATTATTATTTATCACCACTGAATATATTATTATTTATCACCACTCTGAATATATCAATATTTATCACCTCTGAATATATCATTATTTATCACCACTCTGAATATATTATTATTTATCATCACTTTGAAAAGTCATTGTTTATCACAACTCCGAATATATCTTTATTTATCACCACTGAATATATCATTATTTATCACCACTCTGAATATATAATTATTTATCACCACTGAATATATCATTATTTATCACCGCTGAATATATTATTATTTATCACCACTCTGAATCTATCATTATTTATCATCACTCTGAATATATCATTATTTATCACCACTCTGAATATATCAATATTTATCACCACTGAATATATCATTATTTATCACCACTGAATATATAATTATTTATCACCACTCTGAATATATCATTATTTATCACCACTCTGAATATGTCATTATTTATCACCACTGAATATATCATTGTTTATCACCACTCTGAATATATAATTATTTATTACAACTCTTAATATATCATTATCTATCACCACTGAATATATCATTGTTTATCACCACTCTGAATATATAATTATTTATTACAACTCTTAATATATCATTATTTATCACCACTCTGAATATATCATTATTTATCACCACTGAATATATAATTATTTATCACCACACTGAATATATTATTATTTATCATCACTTTGAAAAATCATTGTTTATCACAACTCTGAACATATCATTATTTATCACCACTGAATATATCATTATTAATCACAACTCTGAATATGTCATTATTTATTACAACTATAAATATATCATTATTTATCCCCACTCTGAATATATCATTATGTATCACCACTCTGAATATATCATTATTTATCACAATTCTGAATATGTCATTATTTATTACAAATATAAATATATCATTATTTATTACAACTCTGAATATATTATTATTTATCACCACTCTGAATATATAAATATTTATTACAACTCTGAATATATCATTATTTATCACAACTCTGAATATATAAATATTTATTACAACTCTGAATATATCATTATTTATCACCACTCTGAATGCATCATTATTTATCACAACTATAAATATTACATTATTTATCACAATTCTGAATATATCATTATTTATCACCACTCTGAATATATCATTATTTATCACCACTCTGAATATGTCATTATTTATCACCACTGAATATATCATTATTTATCACCACTCTGAATATATCAATATTTATCACCACTGAATATGTCATTATTTATCACGAATCTGAACATATAATTATTTATCACCACTCAATATATCAATATGTATCACCACTGAATATATCATTATTTGTCAACACTCTGAATATATCAATATTTATCACCACTGAATATATCATTATGTATCACCACTGAATATATAATTATTTATCACCACTCTGAATATATCATTATTTATCACCACTCTGAATATGTCATTATTTATCACCACTGAATATATCATTATTTATCACCACTCTGAATATATCAATATTTATCACCACTGAATATATCATTATTTATCACCACTCTGAATATATCATTATTTATCACCACTGAATATATCATTATCTATCACCACTGAATATATCATTGTTTATCACCACTCTGAATATATAATTATTTATTACAACTCTTAATATATCATTATTTATCACCACTCTGAATCTATCATTATTTATCATCACTCTGAATATATCATTATTTATCACCACTCTGAATATGTCATTATTTATCACCACTGAATATATCAATATGCATCACCACTATGAATATATCAATATGCATCACCACTCTGAATATATAATTATTTATCACGAATCTGAATATATCATTATTTATCACCACTCTGAATATATCATTATTTATCACCACTCTGAATATATAATTATTTATTACAACTCTTAATATATCATTATTTATCACCACTCTGAATATATAATTATTTATTACAACTCTTAATATATCATTATTTATCACCACTCTGAATCTATCATTATTTATCATCACTCTGAATATATCATTATTTATCACCACTCTGAATATATAATTATTTATCACGAATCTGAATATATCATTATTTATCACCACTCTGAATATATCATTATTTATCACCACTCTGAATATATCATTATTTATCACCACTCTGAATATATAATTATTTATCACGAATCTGAATATATCATTATTTATCACCACTCTGAATATATCATTATTTATCACCACTCTGAATACGTTATTATTTATTACCACTGAATATATCAATATTTATCACCACTGAATATATCATTATTTATCACCACTCTGAATATATCATTATTTATCACAAATCTGAATATATCATTATTTATCACGAATCTGAATATATCATTATTTATCACCGCTGAATATATTATTATTTATCACCACTGAATATATCAATATGCATCACCACTCTGAATATATCATTATTTATCACGAATCTGAATATATCATTATTTATCACCACTCTGAATATATAATTATTTATCACCACTCTGAATACGTTATTATTTATTACCACTGAATATATCATTATTTAACACCGCTGAATATATTATTATTTATCACCACTGAATATAGCATTATTTATCACCACTCTGAATAAAGCATTATGTATCACCACTCTGAATATATCATTATTTATCACGAATCTGAATACATCATTATTTATCACCACTCTGAATATATCATTATTTATCATCACTTTGAAAAGTCATTGTTTATCACAACTCCGAATATATCTTTATTTATCACCACTCTGAATATATCATTATTTATCACCACTGAATATATCATTATTTATCACCGCTGAATATATTATTATTTATCACCACTCTGAATCTATCATTATTTATCATCACTCTGAATATATCATTATTTATCACCACTCTGAATATATCAATATTTATCACCACTCTGAATATGTCATTATTTATCACCACTGAATATATCATTATTTATCACCGCTGAATATATTATTATTTATCACCACTGAATATATCATTATTTATCACCACTCTGAATATATCAATATTTATCACCACTCTGAATATGTCATTATTTATCACCACTGAATATATAATTATTTATCACCGCTGAATATATTATTATTTATCACCACTGAATATATCAATATGTATCACCACTCTGAAAATATCATTATTTATCACAAATCTGAATATATCATTATTTATCACGAATCTGAATATATCATTATTTATCACCACTCTGAATATATCAATATTTATCACCACTGAATATATCAATATGTATCACCAATCTGAAAATATCATTATTTATCACCACTGAATATATCAATATGTATCACCAATCTGAATATGTCATTATTTATCACGAATCTGAATATATCATTATTTATCACCACTCTGAATATATCATTATTTATCACCACTCTGAATCTATCATTATTTATCATCACTCTGAATATATCATTATTTATCACCACTCTGAATATGTCATTATTTATCACCACTGAATATATCATTATTTATCACCGCTGAATATATTATTATTTATCACCACTGAATATATCAATATGCATCACCACTCTGAATATATCAATTTGCATCACCACTCTGAATATATCATTATTTATCACAAATCTGAATATATCATTATTTATCACGAATCTGAATATATCATTATTTATCACAAATCTGAATATATCATTATTTATCACGAATCTGAATATATCATTATTTATCACCAATCTGAATATATCATTATTTATCACAAATCTGAATATATCATTATTTATCACGAATCTGAATATATCATTATTTATCACCACTGAATATATCATTATTTATCACCACTGAATATATAATAATAATAATAATATATGCCATTTAGCAGACGCTTTTATCCATCATTATTTATCACCACTCTGAATATATCAATATTTATCACCACTGAATATATCAATATGTATCACCACTCTGAAAATATCATTATTTATCACAAATCTGAAAATATCATTATTTATCACGAATCTGAATATATCATTATTTATCACCGCTGAATATATTATTATTTATCACCACTGAATATATCAATATGCATCACCACTCTGAATATATCATTATTTATCACGAATCTGAATATATCATTATTTATCACCACTCTGAATATATAATTATTTATCACCACTCTGAATACGTTATTATTTATTACCACTGAATATATCATTATTTAACACCGCTGAATATATTATTATTTATCACCACTGAATATAGCATTATTTATCACCACTCTGAATAAAGCATTATGTATCACCACTCTGAATATATCATTATTTATCACGAATCTGAATACATCATTATTTATCACCACTCTGAATATATCATTATTTATCATCACTTTGAAAAGTCATTGTTTATCACAACTCCGAATATATCTTTATTTATCACCACTCTGAATATATCATTATTTATCACCACTGAATATATCATTATTTATCACCGCTGAATATATTATTATTTATCACCACTCTGAATCTATCATTATTTATCATCACTCTGAATATATCATTATTTATCACCACTCTGAATATATCAATATTTATCACCACTCTGAATATGTCATTATTTATCACCACTGAATATATCATTATTTATCACCGCTGAATATATTATTATTTATCACCACTGAATATATCATTATTTATCACCACTCTGAATATATCAATATTTATCACCACTCTGAATATGTCATTATTTATCACCACTGAATATATAATTATTTATCACCGCTGAATATATTATTATTTATCACCACTGAATATATCAATATGTATCACCACTCTGAAAATATCATTATTTATCACAAATCTGAATATATCATTATTTATCACGAATCTGAATATATCATTATTTATCACCACTCTGAATATATCAATATTTATCACCACTGAATATATCAATATGTATCACCAATCTGAAAATATCATTATTTATCACCACTGAATATATCAATATGTATCACCAATCTGAATATGTCATTATTTATCACGAATCTGAATATATCATTATTTATCACCACTCTGAATATATCATTATTTATCACCACTCTGAATCTATCATTATTTATCATCACTCTGAATATATCATTATTTATCACCACTCTGAATATGTCATTATTTATCACCACTGAATATATCATTATTTATCACCGCTGAATATATTATTATTTATCACCACTGAATATATCAATATGCATCACCACTCTGAATATATCAATTTGCATCACCACTCTGAATATATCATTATTTATCACAAATCTGAATATATCATTATTTATCACGAATCTGAATATATCATTATTTATCACAAATCTGAATATATCATTATTTATCACGAATCTGAATATATCATTATTTATCACCAATCTGAATATATCATTATTTATCACAAATCTGAATATATCATTATTTATCACGAATCTGAATATATCATTATTTATCACCACTGAATATATCATTATTTATCACCACTGAATATATCATTATTTATCACCACTCTGAATATATCAATATTTATCACCACTGAATATATCAATATGTATCACCACTCTGAAAATATCATTATTTATCACAAATCTGAAAATATCATTATTTATCACGAATCTGAATATATCATTATTTATCACCACTCTGAATATATCATTATTTATCACCGCTGATTATATTATTATTTATCACCACTCTGAATCTATCATTATTTATCATCACTCTGAATATATCATTATTTATCACCACTCTGAATATGTCATTATTTATCACCACTGAATATATCATTATTTATCACCGCTGAATATATTATTATTTATCACCACTGAATATATCAATATGCATCACCACTCTGAATATATCATTATTTATCACGAATCTGAATATATCATTATTTATCACCACTGAATATATCATTATTTATCACCACTGAATATATCATTATTTATCACCACTCTGAATATGTCATTATTTATCACCACTGAATATATCATTATTTATCGCCGCTGAATATATTATTATATATCACCACTGAATATATCAATATGCATCACCACTCTGAATATATCATTATTTATCACGAATCTGAATATATCATTATTTATCACCACTCTGAATATATCATTATTTATCACCACTCTGAATACGTTATTATTTATTACCACTGATTATATCATTATTTAACACCGCTGAATATATTATTATTTATCACCACTGAATATATTATTATTTATCACCACTGAATATAGCATTATTTTTCACCACTGAATATATTATTATTTATCACCACTGAATATATTATTATTTATCACCGCTGATTATATTATTATTTATCACCACTCTGAATCTATCATTATTTATCATCACTCTGAATATATCATTATTTATCACCACTCTGAATATATCAATATTTATCACCACTCTGAATATGTCATTATTTATCACCACTGAATATATCATTATGTATCACCGCTGAATATATTATTAATTATCACCACTGAATATATCATTATTTATCACCACTCTGAATATATCAATATTTATCACCACTCTGAATATGTCATTATTTATCACCACTGAATATATCATCATTTATCACCGCTGAATATATTATTATTTATCACCACTGAATATATCAATATGTATCACCACTCTGAAAATATCATTATTTATCACAAATCTGAATATATCATTATTTATCACCACTCTGAATATATCATTATTTATCATCACTTTGAAAAGTCATTGTTTATCACAACTCCGAATATATCTTTATTTATCACCACTCTGAATATATCATTATTTATCACCACTGAATATATTATTATTTATCACCACTGAATATATCATTATTTAACACCGCTGAATATATTATTATTTATCACCACTGAATATAGCATTATTTTTCACCACTGTGAATAAAGCATTATGTATCACCACTCTGAATATATCATTATTTATCACGAATCTGAATATATCATTATTTATCACCACTCTGAATATATCATTATTTATCATCACTTTGAAAAGTCATTGTTTATCACAACTCCGAATATATCTTTATTTATCACCACTCTGAATATATCATTATTTATCACCACTGAATATATCATTATTTATCACCGCTGAATATATTATTATTTATCACCACTCTGAATCTATCATTATTTATCATCACTCTGAATATATCATTATTTATCACCACTCTGAATATATCAATATTTATCACCACTCTGAATATGTCATTATTTATCACCACTGAATATGTCATTATTTATCACCACTGAATATATCATTATTTATCACCGCTGAATATATTATTAATTATCACCACTGAATATATCATTATTTATCACCACTCTGAATATATCAATATTTATCACCACTCTGAATATGTCATTATTTATCACCACTGAATATATCATTATTTATCACCGCTGAATATATTATTATTTATCACCACTGAATATATAAATATGTATCACCACTCTGAATATATCATTATTTATCATCACTTTGAAAAGTCATTGTTTATCACAACTCCGAATATATCTTTATTTATCACCACTCTGAATATATCATTATTTATCACCACTGAATATATTATTATTTATCACCACTGAATATATCATTATTTAACACCGCTGAATATATTATTATTTATCACCACTGAATATAGCATTATTTTTCACCACTGTGAATAAAGCATTATGTATCACCACTCTGAATATATCATTATTTATCACGAATCTGAATATATCATTATTTATCACCACTCTGAATATATCATTATTTATCATCACTTTGAAAAGTCATTGTTTATCACAACTCCGAATATATCTTTATTTATCACCACTCTGAATATATCATTATTTATCACCACTCTGAATATGTCATTATTTATCACCACTGAATATATCATTATTTATCACCGCTGAATATATTATTAATTATCACCACTGAATATATCATTATTTATCACCACTCTGAATATATCAATATTTATCACCACTCTGAATATGTCATTATTTATCACCACTGAATATATCATTATTTATCACCGCTGAATATATTATTATTTATCACCACTGAATATATCAATATGTATCACCACTCTGAAAATATCATTATTTATCACCGCTGAATATATTATTATTTATCACCACTCTGAATCTATCATCACTCTGAATATATCATTATTTATCACCACTCTGAATATATCAATATTTATCACCACTCTGAATATGTCATTATTTATCACCACTGAATATATCATTATTTATCACCGCTGAATATATTATTAATTATCACCACTGAATATATCATTATTTATCACCACTCTGAATATATCAATATTTATCACCACTCTGAATATGTCATTATTTATCACCACTGAATATATCATTATTTATCACTGCTGAATATATTATTATTTATCACCACTGAATATATCAATATGTATCACCACTCTGAAAATATCATTATTTATCACCACTGAATATATCAATATGTATCACCAATCTGAATATGTCATTATTTATCACGAATCTGAATATATCATTATTTATCACCACTCTGAATATATCATTATTTATCACGAATCTGAATATATCATTATTTATCACCACTGAATATATCAATATGTATCACCACTTTGAATATATCATTATTTATCACGAATCTGAATATATCATTATTTATCACCACTCTGAATATATCATTATTTATCACCACTCTGAATACGTTATTATTTATTACCACTGAATATATCAATATTTATCACCACTGAATATATCATTATTTATCACCACTCTGAATATATCATTATTTATCACCACTGAATATATCATTATTAATCACCGCTGAATATATTATTATTTATCACCACTCTGAATCTATTATTATTTATCACCACTCTGAATATATCATTATTTATCACGAATCTGAATATATCATTATTTATCACCACTCTGAATATATCATTATTTATCACCACTCTGAATACGTTATTATTTATTACCACTGAATATATCATTATTTATCACCGCTGAATATATTATTATTTATCACCACTGAATATATTATTATTTATCACCACTCTGAATATATCAATATTTATCACCACTGAATATATCAATATGTATCACCACTCTGAATATATCATTATTTATCACGAATCTGAATATATCATTATTTATCACCACTGAATATATCAATATGTATCACCACTTTGAATATATCATTATTTATCACGAATCTGAATATATCATTATTTATCACCACTCTGAATATATCATTATTTATCACCACTCTGAATACGTTATTATTTATTACCACTGAATATATCAATATTTATCACCACTGAATATATCATTATTTATCACCACTCTGAATATATCATTATTTATCACCACTTAATATATCATTATTAATCACCGCTGAATATATTATTATTTATCACCACTCTGAATCTATTATTATTTATCACCACTCTGAATATATCATTATTTATCACGAATCTGAATATATCATTATTTATCACCACTCTGAATATATCATTATTTATCACCACTCTGAATATTATTATTTATTACCACTGAATATATCATTATTTATCACCGCTGAATATATTATTATTTATCACCACTGAATATATTATTATTTATCACCACTCTGAATATATCATTATTTATCACCACTGAATATATCAATATGTATCACCACTCTGAATATATCATTATTTATCACGAATCTGAATATATCATTATTTATCACCACTCTGAATATATCATTATTTATCACCACTCTGAATATATATTATTTATTACCACTGAATATATCATTATTTATCACCGCTGAATATATTATTATTTATCACCACTGAATATATTATTATTTATCACCACTCTGAATATATCAATATTTATCACCTCTGAATATATCATTATTTATCACCACTCTGAATATATTATTATTTATCATCACTTTGAAAAGTCATTGTTTATCACAACTCCGAATATATCTTTATTTATCACCACTGAATATATCATTATTTATCACCACTCTGAATATATCATTATTTATCACCACTGAATATATCATTATTTATCACGAATCTGAATATATCATTGTTTATCACCCCTCTGAATATATCAATATGTATCACCACTGAATATATCATTATTTATCACCACTCTGAATATATTATTATTTATCATCACTTTGAAAAGTCATTGTTTATCACAACTCCGAATATATCTTTATTTATCACAACTATAAATATATCATTATTTATCACAACTATAAATATATAATTATTTATCACAACTATAAATATATCATTATTTATCACCACTCTGAATATATCATTGTTTATCACCCTCTGAATATATCAATATTTATCACCACTCTGAATATATAATTATTTATCACCACTCTGAATATATCAATATTTATCACCACTGAATATATCATTATTTATCACCACTCTGAATATATCATTATTTATCACCACTGAATATATCATTATTTATCACCGCTGAATATATTATTATTTATCACCACTGAATATATTATTATTTATCACCACTCTGAATATATCAATATTTATCACCACTGAATATATCAATATGTATCACCACTCTGAATATATCATTATTTATCACGAATCTGAATATATCATTATTTATCACCACTCTGAATATATCATTATTTATCACCACTCTGAATACGTTATTATTTATTACCACTGAATATATCATTATTTATCACCGCTGAATATATTATTATTTATCACCACTGAATATATTATTATTTATCACCACTTGAATATATCAATATTTATCACCTCTGAATATATCATTATTTATCACCACTCTGAATATATTATTATTTATCATCACTTTGAAAAGTCATTGTTTATCACAACTCCGAATATATCTTTATTTATCACCACTGAATATATCATTAATTATCACCACTCTGAATATATCATTATTTATCACCACTGAATATATCATTATTTATCACCACTCTGAATATATCATTGTTTATCACCCCTCTGAATATATCAATATGTATCACCACTGAATATATCATTATTTATCACCACTCTGAATATATTATTATTTATCATCACTTTGAAAAGTCATTGTTTATCACAACTCTGAATATATCTTTATTTATCACAACTATAAATATATCATTATTTATCACAACTATAAATATATAATTATTTATCACAACTATAAATATATCATTATTTGTCACCACTCTGAATATATCATTGTTTATCACCCTCTGAATATATCAATATGTATCACCACTCTGAATATATCATTATTTATCACCACTCTGAATATATCAATATTTATCACCACTGAATATATCATTATTTATCACCACTGAATATATCATTATTTATCACCGCTGATTATATTATTATTTATCACCACTCTGAATCTATCATTATTTATCATCACTCTGAATATATCATTATTTATCACCACTCTGAATATATTATTATTTATTACCACTGAATATATCAATATTTATCACCACTGAATATATCATTATTTATCACCACTCTGAATATATCATTATTTATCACCACTGAATATATCATTATTAATCACCGCTGAATATATTATTATTTATTTACATTTACATTATTTATCACCACTCTGAATCTATTATTATTTATCACCACTCTGAATATATCATTATTTATCACGAATCTGAATATATCATTATTTATCACCACTCTGAATATATCATTATTTATCACCACTCTGAATACGTTATTATTTATTACCACTGAATATATCATTATTTATCACCGCTGAATATATTATTATTTATCACCACTGAATATATTATTATTTATCACCACTCTGAATATATCAATATTTATCACCACTGAATATATCAATATGTATCACCACTCTGAATATATCATTATTTATCACGAATCTGAATATATCATTATTTATCACCACTCTGAATATATCATTATTTATCACCACTCTGAATACGTTATTATTTATTACCACTGAATATATCATTATTTATCACCGCTGAATATATTATTATTTATCACCACTGAATATATTATTATTTATCACCACTCTGAATATATCAATATTTATCACCTCTGAATATATCATTATTTATCACCACTCTGAATATATTATTATTTATCATCACTTTGAAAAGTCATTGTTTATCACAACTCCGAATATATCTTTATTTATCACCACTGAATATATCATTATTTATCACCACTCTGAATATATCATTATTTATCACCACTGAATATATCATTATTTATCACCGCTGAATATATTATTATTTATCACCACTCTGAATATATCAATATTTATCACCACTCTGAATATGTCATTATTTATCACCACTGAATATATCATTATTTATCACCACTCTGAACATATCAATATTTATCACCATTGAATATATCAATATGTATCACCACTCTGAATATATCATTATTTATCATCACTCTGAATCTATCATTATTTATCATCACTCTGAATATATCATTATTTATCACCACTCTGAATATGTCATTATTTATCACCACTCTGAATATATCAATATGTATCACCACTGAATATATCAATATGTATCACCACTCTGAATATATCATTATTTATCACGAATCTGAATATATCATTATTTATCACCACTGAATATATCAATATGTATCACCACTTTGAATATATCATTATTTATCACCACTGAATATATCAATATGTATCACCACTCTGAATATATCATTATTTATCACGAATCTGAATATATCATTATTTATCACCACTCTGAATATATCATTATTTATCACCACTCTGAATACGTTATTATTTATTACCACTGAATATATCATTATTTATCACCGCTGAATATATTATTATTTATCACCACTGAATATATTATTATTTATCACCACTCTGAATATATCAATATTTATCACCTCTGAATATATCATTATTTATCACCACTCTGAATATATTATTATTTATCATCACTTTGAAAAGTCATTGTTTATCACAACTCCGAATATATCTTTATTTATCACCACTGAATATATCATTATTTATCACCACTCTGAATATATCATTATTTATCACCACTGAATATATCATTATTTATCACCGCTGAATATATTATTATTTATCACCACTCTGAATATATCAATATTTATCACCACTCTGAATATGTCATTATTTATCACCACTGAATATATCATTATTTATCACCACTCTGAACATATCAATATTTATCACCACTGAATATATCAATATGTATCACCACTCTGAATATATCATTATTTATCATCACTCTGAATCTATCATTATTTATCATCACTCTGAATATATCATTATTTATCACCACTCTGAATATGTCATTATTTATCACCACTCTGAATATATCAATATGTATCACCACTGAATATATCAATATGTATCACCACTCTGAATATATCATTATTTATCACGAATCTGAATATATCATTATTTATCACCACTGAATATATCAATATGTATCACCACTTTGAATATATCATTATTTATCACGAATCTGAATATATCATTATTTATCACCACTCTGAATATATCATTATTTATCACCACTCTGAATACGTTATTATTTATTACCACTGAATATATCAATATTTATCACCACTGAATATATCATTATTTATCACCACTCTGAATATATCATTATTTATCACCACTTAATATATCATTATTAATCACCGCTGAATATATTATTATTTATTTACATTTACATTATTTATCACCACTCTGAATCTATTATTATTTATCACCACTCTGAATATATCATTATTTATCACGAATCTGAATATATCATTATTTATCACCACTCTGAATATATCATTATTTATCACCACTCTGAATACGTTATTATTTATTACCACTGAATATATCATTATTTATCACCGCTGAATATATTATTATTTATCACCACTGAATATATTATTATTTATCACCACTCTGAATATATCAATATTTATCACCACTGAATATATCAATATGTATCACCACTCTGAATATATCATTATTTATCACGAATCTGAATATATCATTATTTATCACCACTCTGAATATATCATTATTTATCACCACTCTGAATACGTTATTATTTATTACCACTGAATATATCATTATTTATCACCGCTGAATATATTATTATTTATCACCACTGAATATATTATTATTTATCACCACTCTGAATATATCAATATTTATCACCTCTGAATATATCATTATTTATCACCACTCTGAATATATTATTACTTATCATCACTTTGAAAAGTCATTGTTTATCACAACTCCGAATATATCTTTATTTATCACCACTGAATATATCATTATTTATCACCACTCTGAATATATCATTATTTATCACCACTGAATATATCATTATTTATCACCGCTGAATATATTATTATTTATCACCACTCTGAATATATCAATATTTATCACCACTCTGAATATGTCATTATTTATCACCACTGAATATATCATTATTTATCACCGCTGAATATATTATTATTTATCACCACTGAATATATCATTATTTATCACCACTCTGAATATATCAATATTTATCACCACTGAATATATCAATATGTATCACCACTCTGAAAATATCATTATTTATCACAAATCTGAATATATCATTATTTATCACGAATCTGAATATATCATTATTTATCACCACTGAATATATCATTATTTATCACCGCTGAATATATCATTATTTATCACCACTCTGAATATATTATTATTTATCATCACTTTGAAAAGTCATTGTTTATCACAACTCTGAATATATGTTTACTTATAACCACTGAATATATCATTATGTATCACCACTCTGAATATATCATTATTTATCACGAATCTGAATATGTCATTATTTATCACGAATCTGAACATATCATTATTTATCACCACTGAATATATCAATATGTATCACCACTGAATATATCATTATTTATCACCACTCTGAATATATCAATATTTATCACCACTGAATATATCATTATTTATCACCACTGAATATATAATTATTTATCACCACTCTGAATATATCATTATTTATCACCACTCTGAATATGTCATTATTTATCACCACTGAATATATCATTATTTATCACCACTCTGAATATATCAATATTTATCACCACTGAATATATCATTATTTATCACCACTCTGAATATATCATTATTTATCACCACTGAATATATAATTATCTATCACCACTGAATATATCATTGTTTATCACCACTCTGAATATATAATTATTTATTACAACCCTTAATATATCATTATTTATCACCACTCTGAATATATCATTATTTATCACCACTGAATATATAATTATTTATCACCACTCTGAATATATTATTATTTATCATCACTTTGAAAAATCATTGTTTATCACAACTCTGAACATATCATTATTTATCACCACTGAATATATCATTATTTATCACAACTCTGAATATGTCATTATTTATTACAACTATAAATATATCATTATTTATCCCCACTCTGAATATATCATTATGTATCACCACTCTGAATATATAATTATTTATCACAATTCTGAATATGTCATTATTTATTACAAATATAAATATATCATTATTTATTACAACTCTGAATATATCATTATTTATCACCACTCTGAATATATAAATATTTATTACAACTCTGAATATATCATTATTTATCACAACTCTGAATATATAAATATTTATTACAACTCTGAATATATCATTATTTATCACCACTCTGAATGCATCATTATTTATCACAACTATAAATATTACATTATTTATCACAATTCTGAATATGTCATTATTTATTACAAATATAAATATATCATTATTTATTACAACTCTGAATATATCATTATTTGTCACCACTCTGAACATATCATTATTTATCACCACTCTGAATATAACAATATTTATCACAACTATAAATATATCATTATTTATCACCATTCTGAATATATCATTATTTATCACCACTGAATATATCATTCTTCATCACCACTGAATAAATCATTATTTATCACCACTCTGAATATATCATCATTTATCACCACTCTGAATATATCATTATTTATGACCACGGAATATATAATTCTTCATCACCACTGAATAAATCATTATTTATAACAACTATAAATATATCATTATTTATTACAACTCTGAATATATAATTATTTGTCACCACTCTGAACATATCATTATTTAGCACCACTCTGAATATATAATTATTTATAACAACTATAAATATATAATTATTTATCACAACTCTGCATATAACATTATTTATCCCCACTCTGAATAAATCATTATTTATCCCCACTCTGAATATATCATTATTTATCACCACTGAATATATAATTATTTATCACCACTCTGAATATGTCATTATTAATCACAACTATAAATATTACATTATTTATCACAACTCTGAATATGTCATTATTTATTACAACTATAAATATATCATTATTTATCACCACTCTGAATATATAATTATTTATCACCACTCTGAATATATCATTATTTATCACAACTCTGAATATGTCATTATTTATTACAACTATAAATATATCATTATTTATCACGACTATAAATATATCATTATTTATCACCACTCTGAATCTATCATTATTTATCATCACTCTGAATATATCATTATTTATCACCACTCTGAATATGTCATTATTTATCACCGCTGAATGTATTATTATTTATCACCACTGAATATATCAATATGCATCACCACTATGAATATATCAATATGCATCACCACTCTGAATATATAATTATTTATCACGAATCTGAATATATCATTATTTATCACCACTCTGAATATATCATTATTTATCACCACTCTGAATACGTTATTATTTATTACCACTGAATATATCAATATTTATCACCACTGAATATATCATTATTTATCACCACTCTGAATATATCATTATTTATCACAAATCTGAATATATCATTATTTATCACGAATCTGAATATATCATTATTTATCACCGCTGAATATATGATTATTTATCACCACTGAATATATCAATATGCATCACCACTCTGAATATATCATTATTTATCACGAATCTGAATATATCATTATTTATCACCACTCTGAATATATAATTATTTATCACCCCTCTGAATACGTTATTATTTATTACCACTGAATATATCATTATTTAACACCGCTGAATATATTATTATTTATCACCACTGAATATAGCATTATTTATCACCACTCTGAATAAAGCATTATGTATCACCACTCTGAATATATCATTATTTATCACGAATCTGAATACATCATTATTTATCACCACTCTGAATATATCATTATTTATCATCACTTTGAAAAGTCATTGTTTATCACAACTCCGAATATATCTTTATTTATCACCACTCTGAATATATCATTATTTATCACCACTGAATATATCATTATTTATCACCGCTGAATATATTATTATTTATCACCACTCTGAATCTATCATTATTTATCATCACTCTGAATATATCATTATTTATCACCACTCTGAATATATCAATATTTATCACCACTCTGAATATGTCATTATTTATCACCACTAAATATATCATTATTTATCACCGCTGAATATATTATTATTTATCACCACTGAATATATCATTATTTATCACCACTCTGAATATATCAATATTTATCACCACTCTGAATATGTCATTATTTATCACCACTGAATATATAATTATTTATCACCGCTGAATATATTATTATTTATCACCACTGAATATATCAATATGTATCACCACTCTGAAAATATCATTATTTATCACAAATCTGAATATATCATTATTTATCACGAATCTGAATATATCATTATTTATCACCACTCTGAATATATCAATATTTATCACCACTGAATATATCAATATGTATCACCAATCTGAAAATATCATTATTTATCACCACTGAATATATCAATATGTATCACCAATCTGAATATGTCATTATTTATCACGAATCTGAATATATCATTATTTATCACCACTCTGAATATATCATTATTTATCACCACTCTGAATCTATCATTATTTATCATCACTCTGAATATATCATTATTTATCACCACTCTGAATATGTCATTATTTATCACCACTGAATATATCATTATTTATCACCGCTGAATATATTATTATTTATCACCACTGAATATATCAATATGCATCACCACTCTGAATATATCAATTTGCATCACCACTCTGAATATATCATTATTTATCACAAATCTGAATATATCATTATTTATCACGAATCTGAATATATCATTATTTATCACAAATCTGAATATATCATTATTTATCACGAATCTGAATATATCATTATTTATCACCAATCTGAATATATCATTATTTATCACAAATCTGAATATATCATTATTTATCACGAATCTGAATATATCATTATTTATCACCACTGAATATATCATTATTTATCACCACTGAATATATCATTATTTATCACCACTCTGAATATATCAATATTTATCACCACTGAATATATCAATATGTATCACCACTCTGAAAATATCATTATTTATCACAAATCTGAAAATATCATTATTTATCACGAATCTGAATATATCATTATTTATCACCACTCTGAATATATCATTATTTATCACCGCTGATTATATTATTATTTATCACCACTCTGAATCTATCATTATTTATCATCACTCTGAATATATCATTATTTATCACCACTCTGAATATGTCATTATTTATCACCACTGAATATATCATTATTTATCACCGCTGAATATATTATTATTTATCACCACTGAATATATCAATATGCATCACCACTCTGAATATATCATTATTTATCACGAATCTGAATATATCATTATTTATCACCACTGAATATATCATTATTTATCACCACTGAATATATCATTATTTATCACCACTCTGAATATGTCATTATTTATCACCACTGAATATATCATTATTTATCGCCGCTGAATATATTATTATATATCACCACTGAATATATCAATATGCATCACCACTCTGAATATATCATTATTTATCACGAATCTGAATATATCATTATTTATCACCACTCTGAATATATCATTATTTATCACCACTCTGAATACGTTATTATTTATTACCACTGATTATATCATTATTTAACACCGCTGAATATATTATTATTTATCACCACTGAATATATTATTATTTATCACCACTGAATATAGCATTATTTTTCACCACTGAATATATTATTATTTATCACCACTGAATATATTATTATTTATCACCGCTGATTATATTATTATTTATCACCACTCTGAATCTATCATTATTTATCATCACTCTGAATATATCATTATTTATCACCACTCTGAATATATCAATATTTATCACCACTCTGAATATGTCATTATTTATCACCACTGAATATATCATTATGTATCACCGCTGAATATATTATTAATTATCACCACTGAATATATCATTATTTATCACCACTCTGAATATATCAATATTTATCACCACTCTGAATATGTCATTATTTATCACCACTGAATATATCATCATTTATCACCGCTGAATATATTATTATTTATCACCACTGAATATATCAATATGTATCACCACTCTGAAAATATCATTATTTATCACAAATCTGAATATATCATTATTTATCACCACTCTGAATATATCATTATTTATCATCACTTTGAAAAGTCATTGTTTATCACAACTCCGAATATATCTTTATTTATCACCACTCTGAATATATCATTATTTATCACCACTGAATATATTATTATTTATCACCACTGAATATATCATTATTTAACACCGCTGAATATATTATTATTTATCACCACTGAATATAGCATTATTTTTCACCACTGTGAATAAAGCATTATGTATCACCACTCTGAATATATCATTATTTATCACGAATCTGAATATATCATTATTTATCACCACTCTGAATATATCATTATTTATCATCACTTTGAAAAGTCATTGTTTATCACAACTCCGAATATATCTTTATTTATCACCACTCTGAATATATCATTATTTATCACCACTGAATATATCATTATTTATCACCGCTGAATATATTATTATTTATCACCACTCTGAATCTATCATTATTTATCATCACTCTGAATATATCATTATTTATCACCACTCTGAATATATCAATATTTATCACCACTCTGAATATGTCATTATTTATCACCACTGAATATGTCATTATTTATCACCACTGAATATATCATTATTTATCACCGCTGAATATATTATTAATTATCACCACTGAATATATCATTATTTATCACCACTCTGAATATATCAATATTTATCACCACTCTGAATATGTCATTATTTATCACCACTGAATATATCATTATTTATCACCGCTGAATATATTATTATTTATCACCACTGAATATATAAATATGTATCACCACTCTGAATATATCATTATTTATCATCACTTTGAAAAGTCATTGTTTATCACAACTCCGAATATATCTTTATTTATCACCACTCTGAATATATCATTATTTATCACCACTGAATATATTATTATTTATCACCACTGAATATATCATTATTTAACACCGCTGAATATATTATTATTTATCACCACTGAATATAGCATTATTTTTCACCACTGTGAATAAAGCATTATGTATCACCACTCTGAATATATCATTATTTATCACGAATCTGAATATATCATTATTTATCACCACTCTGAATATATCATTATTTATCATCACTTTGAAAAGTCATTGTTTATCACAACTCCGAATATATCTTTATTTATCACACACCACTCTGAATATATCATTATTTATCACCACTCTGAATATGTCATTATTTATCACCACTGAATATATCATTATTTATCACCGCTGAATATATTATTAATTATCACCACTGAATATATCATTATTTATCACCACTCTGAATATATCAATATTTATCACCACTCTGAATATGTCATTATTTATCACCACTGAATATATCATTATTTATCACCGCTGAATATATTATTATTTATCACCACTGAATATATCAATATGTATCACCACTCTGAAAATATCATTATTTATCACCGCTGAATATATTATTATTTATCACCACTCTGAATCTATCATCACTCTGAATATATCATTATTTATCACCACTCTGAATATATCAATATTTATCACCACTCTGAATATGTCATTATTTATCACCACTGAATATATCATTATTTATCACCGCTGAATATATTATTAATTATCACCACTGAATATATCATTATTTATCACCACTCTGAATATATCAATATTTATCACCACTCTGAATATGTCATTATTTATCACCACTGAATATATCATTATTTATCACCGCTGAATATATTATTATTTATCACCACTGAATATATCAATATGTATCACCACTCTGAAAATATCATTATTTATCACCACTGAATATATCAATATGTATCACCAATCTGAATATGTCATTATTTATCACGAATCTGAATATATCATTATTTATCACCACTCTGAATATATCATTATTTATCACCACTCTGAATATATCATTATTTATCACCACTCTGAATATATCATTATTTATCACCACTGAATATATCATTATTTATCACCGCTGATTATATTATTATTTATCACCACTCTGAATCTATCATTATTTATCATCACTCTGAATATATCATTATTTATCACCACTCTGAATATGTCATTATTTATCACCACTGAATATATCATTATTAATCACCGCTGAATATATTATTATTTATCACCACTGAATATATCAATATGCATCACCACTCTGAATATATCAATTTGCATCACCACTCTGAATATATAATTATTTATCACGAATCTGAATATATAATTATTTATCACCACTCTGAATACGTTATTATTTATTACCACTGAATATATCAATATTTATCACCACTGAATATATCATTATTTATCACCACTCTGAATATATCATTATTTATCACCACTCTGAATATGTCATTATTTATCATCACTGAATATATCATTATTTATCACCACTGAATATATCATTATTTATCACCACTGAATATATCATTATTTATCGCCACTCTGAATATATAATTATTTATCACCACTCTGAATATATCATTATTTATAACAACTATAAATATATCATTATTTATCACAACTATAAATATATAATTATTTATCACAACTATAAATATATCATTATTTATCACCACTCTGAATATATCAATATTTATCACCACTGAATATATCATTATTTATCACCACTCTGAATATATCATTATTTATCACCACTGAATATATCATTATTTATCACCGCTGATTATATTATTATTTATCACCACTCTGAATCTATCATTATTTATCATCACTCTGAATATATCATTATTTATCACCACTCTGAATATGTCATTATTTATCACCGCTGAATGTATTATTATTTATCACCACTGAATATATCAATATGCATCACCACTCTGAATATATAATTATTTATCACGAATCTGAATATATCATTATTTATCACCACTCTGAATATATCATTATTTATCACAAATCTGAATATATCATTATTTATCACGAATCTGAATATATCATTATTTATCACCAATCTGAATATATCATTATTTATCACAAATCTGAATATATCATTATTTATCACGAATCTGAATATATCAATATGTATCACCAATCTGAAAATATCATTATTTATCACCACTGAATATATCAATATGTATCACCAATCTGAATATGTCATTATTTATCACGAATCTGAATATATCATTATTTATCACCACTCTGAATATATCATTATTTATCACCACTCTGAATATATCATTATTTATCACGAATCTGAATATATCATTATTTATCACCACTCTGAATATATCATTATTTATCACCGCTGATTATATTATTATTTATCACCACTCTGAATCTATCATTATTTATCATCACTCTGAATATATCATTATTTATCACCACTCTGAATATGTCATTATTTATCACCACTGAATATATCATTATTTATCACCGCTGAATATATTATTATTTATCACCACTGAATATATCAATATGCATCACCACTCTGAATATATCAATTTGCATCACCACTCTGAATATATAATTATTAATCACGAATCTGAATATATCATTATTTATCACCACTCTGAATATATCATTATTTATCACCACTCTGAATACGTTATTATTTATTACCACTGAATATATCAATATTTATCACCACTGAATATATCATTATTTATCACCACTCTGAATATATCATTATTTATCACCACTTAATATATCATTATTAATCACCACTGAATATATCATTATTTATCACCACTCTGAATATATCATTATTTATCACCACTTAATATATCATTATTAATCACCGCTGAATATATTATTATTTATCACCACTCTGAATCTATCATTATTTATCATCACTCTGAATCTATCATTATTTATCATCACTCTGAATATATCATTATTTATCACCACTCTGAATATGTCATTATTTATCACCACTCTGAATATATCAATATTTATCACCACTGAATATATCAATATGTATCACCACTCTGAATATATCATTATTTATCATCACTCTGAATCTATCATTATTTATCATCACTCTGAATATATCATTATTTATCACCACTCTGAATATGTCATTATTTATCACCACTCTGAATATATCAATATTTATCACCACTGAATATATCAATATGTATCACCACTCTGAATATATCATTATTTATCACGAATCTGAATATATCATTATTTATCACCACTGAATATATCAATATGTATCACCACTTTGAATATATCATTATTTATCACGAATCTGAATATATCATTATTTATCACCACTCTGAATATATCATTATTTATCACCACTCTGAATACGTTATTATTTATTACCACTGAATATATCAATATTTATCACCACTGAATATATCATTATTTATCACCACTCTGAATATATCATTATTTATCACCACTTAATATATCATTATTAATCACCGCTGAATATATTATTATTTATCACCACTCTGAATCTATTATTATTTATCACCACTCTGAATATATCATTATTTATCACGAATCTGAATATATCATTATTTATCACCACTCTGAATATATCATTATTTATCACCACTCTGAATACGTTATTATTTATTACCACTGAATATATCATTATTTATCACCGCTGAATATATTATTATTTATCACCACTGAATATATTATTATTTATCACCACTCTGAATATATCAATATTTATCACCACTGAATATATCAATATGTATCACCACTCTGAATATATCATTATTTATCACGAATCTGAATATATCATTATTTATCACCACTCTGAATATATCATTATTTATCACCACTCTGAATACGTTATTATTTATTACCACTGAATATATCATTATTTATCACCGCTGAATATATTATTATTTATCACCACTGAATATATTATTATTTATCACCACTCTGAATATATCAATATTTATCACCTCTGAATATATCATTATTTATCACCACTCTGAATATATTATTATTTATCATCACTTTGAAAAGTCATTGTTTATCACAACTCCGAATATATCTTTATTTATCACCACTGAATATATCATTATTTATCACCACTCTGAATATATCATTATTTATCACCACTGAATATATCATTATTTGTCACCACTCTGAATATATCATTGTTTATCACCCCTCTGAATATATCAATATGTATCACCACTGAATATATCATTATTTATCACCACTCTGAATATATTATTATTTATCATCACTTTGAAAAGTCATTGTTTATCACAACTCCGAATATATCTTTATTTATCACAACTATAAATATATCATTATTTATCACAACTATAAATATATAATTATTTATCACAACTATAAATATATCATTATTTGTCACCACTCTGAATATATCATTGTTTATCACCCCTCTGAATATATCAATATGTATCACCACTCTGAATATATAATTATTTATCACCACTCTGAATATATCAATATTTATCACCACTGAATATATCATTATTTATCACCACTCTGAATATATCATTATTTATCACCACTGAATATATCATTATTTATCACCGCTGAATATATTATTATTTATCACCACTGAATATATTATTATTTATCACCACTCTGAATATATCAATATTTATCACCACTGAATATATCAATATGTATCACCACTCTGAATATATCATTATTTATCACGAATCTGAATATATCATTATTTATCACCACTCTGAATATATCATTATTTATCACCACTCTGAATACGTTATTATTTATTACCACTGAATATATCATTATTTATCACCGCTGAATATATTATTATTTATCACCACTGAATATATTATTATTTATCACCACTCTGAATATATCAATATTTATCACCTCTGAATATATCATTATTTATCACCACTCTGAATATATTATTATTTATCATCACTTTGAAAAGTCATTGTTTATCACAACTCCGAATATATCTTTATTTATCACCACTGAATATATCATTATTTATCACCACTCTGAATATATCATTATTTATCACCACTGAATATATCATTATTTGTCACCACTCTGAATATATCATTGTTTATCACCCCTCTGAATATATCAATATGTATCACCACTGAATATATCATTATTTATCACCACTCTGAATATATTATTATTTATCATCACTTTGAAAAGTCATTGTTTATCACAACTCCGAATATATCTTTATTTATCACAACTATAAATATATCATTATTTATCACAACTATAAATATATAATTATTTATCACAACTATAAATATATCATTATTTGTCACCACTCTGAATATATCATTGTTTATCACCCCTCTGAATATATCAATATGTATCACCACTCTGAATATATCATTATTTATCACCACTCTGAATATATCAATATTTATCACCACTGAATATATCATTATTTATCACCACTGAATATATCATTATTTATCACCGCTGATTATATTATTATTTATCACCACTCTGAATCTATCATTATTTATCATCACTCTGAATATATCATTATTTATCACCACTCTGAATATGTCATTATTTATCACCGCTGAATGTATTATTATTTATCACCACTGAATATATCAATATGCATCACCACTCTGAATATATAATTATTTATCACGAATCTGAATATATCATTATTTATCACCACTCTGAATATATCATTATTTATCACCACTCTGAATACGTTATTATTTATTACCACTGAATATATCAATATTTATCACCACTGAATATATCATTATTTATCACCACTCTAAATATATCATTATTTATCACAAATCTGAATATATCATTATTTATCACGAATCTGAATATATCATTATTTATCACCAATCTGAATATATCATTATTTATCACAAATCTGAATATATCATTATTTATCACGAATCTGAATATATCAATATGTATCACAAATCTGAATATATCATTATTTATCACCACTGATTATATTATTATTTATCACCACTCTGAATCTATCATTATTTATCATCACTCTGAATATATCATTATTTATCACGAATCTGAATATATCATTATTTATCACCACTCTGAATATATCATTATTTATCACCGCTGATTATATTATTATTTATCACCACTCTGAATCTATCATTATTTATCATCACTCTGAATATATCATTATTTATCACCACTCTGAATATGTCATTATTTATCACCACTGAATATATCATTATTTATCACCGCTGAATATATTATTATTTATCACCACTGAATATATCAATATGCATCACCACTCTGAATATATCAATTTGCATCACCACTCTGAATATATAATTATTTATCACGAATCTGAATATATCATTATTTATCACCACTCTGAATATATCATTATTTATCACCACTCTGAATACGTTATTATTTATTACCACTGAATATATCAATATTTATCACCACTGAATATATCATTATTTATCACCACTCTGAATATATAATTATTTATCCCCACTTAATATATCATTATTAATCACAGCTGAATATATTATTATTTATCACCACTCTGAATCTATCATTATTTATCATCACTCTGAATCTATCATTATTTATCATCACTCTGAATATATCATTATTTATCACCACTCTGAATATGTCATTATTTATCACCACTCTGAATATATCAATATTTATCACCACTGAATATATCAATATGTATCACCACTCTGAATATATCATTATTTATCATCACTCTGAATCTATCATTATTTATCATCACTCTGAATATATCATTATTTATCACCACTCTGAATATGTCATTATTTATCACCACTCTGAATATATCAATATGTATCACCACTGAATATATCAATATGTATCACCACTCTGAATATATCATTATTTATCACGAATCTGAATATATCATTATTTATCACCACTGAATATATCAATATGTATCACCACTTTGAATATATCATTATTTATCACGAATCTGAATATATCATTATTTATCACCACTCTGAATATATCATTATTTATCACCACTCTGAATACGTTATTATTTATTACCACTGAATATATCAATATTTATCACCACTGAATATATCATTATTTATCACCACTCTGAATATATCATTATTTATCACCACTTAATATATCATTATTAATCACCGCTGAATATATTATTATTTATTTACATTTACATTATTTATCACCACTCTGAATCTATTATTATTTATCACCACTCTGAATATATCATTATTTATCACGAATCTGAATATATCATTATTTATCACCACTCTGAATATATCATTATTTATCACCACTCTGAATACGTTATTATTTATTACCACTGAATATATCATTATTTATCACCGCTGAATATATTATTATTTATCACCACTGAATATATTATTATTTATCACCACTCTGAATATATCAATATTTATCACCACTGAATATATCAATATGTATCACCACTCTGAATATATCATTATTTATCACGAATCTGAATATATCATTATTTATCACCACTCTGAATATATCATTATTTATCACCACTCTGAATACGTTATTATTTATTACCACTGAATATATCATTATTTATCACCGCTGAATATATTATTATTTATCACCACTGAATATATTATTATTTATCACCACTCTGAATATATCAATATTTATCACCTCTGAATATATCATTATTTATCACCACTCTGAATATATTATTATTTATCATCACTTTGAAAAGTCATTGTTTATCACAACTCCGAATATATCTTTATTTATCACCACTGAATATATCATTATTTATCACCACTCTGAATATATCATTATTTATCACCACTGAATATATCATTATTTATCACCGCTGAATATATTATTATTTATCACCACTCTGAATATATCAATATTTATCACCACTCTGAATATGTCATTATTTATCACCACTGAATATATCATTATTTATCACCACTGAATATATCAATATTTATCACCACTGAATATATCAATATGTATCACCACTCTGAAAATATCATTATTTATCACAAATCTGAATATATCATTATTTATCACGAATCTGAATATATCATTATTTATCACCACTGAATATATCATTATTTATCACCACTCTGAATATATCATTATTTATCACCACTGAATATATCATTATTTATCACCGCTGAATATATCAATATTTATCACCACTGAATATATCAATATGTATCACTACTCTGAAAATATCATTATTTATCACAAATCTGAATATATCATTATTTATCACGAATCTGAATATATCATTATTTATCACCACTGAATATATCATTATTTATCACCGCTGAATATATCATTATTTATCACCACTCTGAATATATTATTATTTATCATCACTTTGAAAAGTCATTGTTTATCACAACTCTGAATATATGTTTACTTATAACCACTGAATATATCATTATGTATCACCACTCTGAATATATCATTATTTATCACGAATCTGAATATGTCATTATTTATCACGAATCTGAACATATCATTATTTATCACCACTGAATATATCAATATGTATCACCACTGAATATATCATTATTTATCACCACTCTGAATATATCAATATTTATCACCACTGAATATATAATTATTTATCACCACTCTGAATATATCATTATTTATCACCACTCTGAATATGTCATTATTTATCACCACTGAATATATCATTATTTATCACCACTCTGAATATATCATTATTTATCACCACTGAATATATCATTATTTATCACCACTCTGAATATATCATTATTTATCACCACTGAATATATAATTATCTATCACCACTGAATATATCATTGTTTATCACCACTCTGAATATATAATTATTTATTACAACCCTTAATATATCATTATTTATCACCACTCTGAATATATCATTATTTGTCACCACTGAATATATAATTATTTATCACCACTCTGAATATATTATTATTTATCATCACTTTGAAAAATCATTGTTTATCACAACTCTGAACATATCATTATTTATCACCACTGAATATATCATTATTTATCACAACTCTGAATATGTCATTATTTATTACAACTATAAATATATCATTATTTATCCCCACTCTGAATATATCATTATGTATCACCACTCTGAATATATAATTATTTATCACAATTCTGAATATGTCATTATTTATTACAAATATAAATATATCATTATTTATTACAACTCTGAATATATCATTATTTATCACCACTCTGAATATATAAATATTTATTACAACTCTGAATATATCATTATTTATCACAACTCTGAATATATAAATATTTATTACAACTCTGAATATATCATTATTTATCACCACTCTGAATGCATCATTATTTATCACAACTATAAATATTACATTATTTATCACAATTCTGAATATGTCATTATTTATTACAAATATAAATATATCATTATTTATTACAACTCTGAATATATCATTATTTGTCACCACTCTGAACATATCATTATTTATCACCACTCTGAATATATTATTATTTATCACCAGCTGAACATATCATTATTTATCACCACTCTGAATATAACAATATTTATCACAACTATAAATATATCATTATTTATCACCATTCTGAATATATCATTATTTATCACCACTGAATATATCATTCTTCATCACCACTGAATAAATCATTATTTATCACCACTCTGAATATATCATCATTTATCACCACTCTGAATATATCATTATTTATGACCACGGAATATATAATTCTTCATCACCACTGAATAAATCATTATTTATAACAACTATAAATATATCATTATTTATTACAACTCTGAATATATAATTATTTGTCACCACTCTGAACATATCATTATTTAGCACCACTCTGAATATATAATTATTTATAACAACTATAAATATATAATTATTTATCACAACTCTGCATATAACATTATTTATCCCCACTCTGAATATATCATTATTTATCCCCACTCTGAATATATCATTATTTATCACCACTGAATATATAATTATTTATCACCACTCTGAATATGTCATTATTAATCACAACTATAAATATTACATTATTTATCACAACTCTGAATATGTCATTATTTATTACAACTATAAATATATCATTATTTATCACCACTCTGAATATATAATTATTTATCACCACTCTGAATATATCATTATTTATCACAACTCTGAATATGTCATTATTTATTACAACTATAAATATATCATTATTTATCACGACTATAAATATATCATTATTTATCACCACTCTGAATATATCATTATTTATCACCACTCTGAATATATCATTATTTATTACAACTCTGAATATATAATTATTTATCACCACTCTGTATAGATCATTATTTATTACAACTCTGAATATATAATTATTTATCACCACTCTGAATAGATCATTATTTATTACAACTCTGAATATATAATTATTTATCACCACTCTGAATATATAATTATTTATCACCACTCTGAATATATCATTATTTATCACCACTCTAAATATATAATTATTTATTACAACTCTGAATATATAATTATTTATCACCACTCTGAATATATCATTATTTATCACCACTCTAAATATATAATTATTTATTACAACTATAAATATATTATTATTTATCACCACTCTGAATATATCATTATTTATCACCACTCTGAATATATCATTATTTATAACAACTATAAATATATCATTATTTATTACAACTCTGAATATATATATATGCCATTTAGCAGACGCTTTTATCCAAAGCGACTTACAGTCATGTGTGCATACATTCTACGTATGGGTGGTCCCGGGAATCGAACCCACTACCCTGGCGTTACAAGCGCCATGCTCTACCAACTGAGCTACAGAACCACATATCATTATTTATCACCACTCTAAATATAGCATTATTTATAACAACTATAAATATAGCATTATTTATAACAATTATAAATATAGCATTATTTATCACGACTATAAATATATCATTATTTATCACCACTCTGAATATATCATTATTTATCACCACTGAATATATCATTATTTAGCACCACTGAATATATCATTATTTATCACCACTGAATATATCATTATTTATCACCACTGAATATATCATTATTTATCACCACTCTGAATATATCATTATTTATCACCACTCTGAATATATAATTATTTATTACAACTCTGCATACATCATTGTTTATCACCACTCTGAATATATCATTATTTATAACAACTATAAATATATCATTATTTATCACAACTATAAATATATAATTATTTATCACCACTCTGAATGCATCATTATTAATCACAACAATAAATATTACATTATTTATCACAACTCTGAATATGTCATTATTTATTACAACTATAAATATATCATTATTTATCACGACTATAAATATATCATTATTTATTACAACTATAAATATATTATTATTTATCACCACTCTGAATATATCATTATTTATCACAACTCTGAATATGTCATTATTTATTACAACTATAAATATATCATTATTTATCACGACTATAAATATATCATTATTTATCACCAGTCTGAATATATCATTATTTATCACCACTCTGAATATATAATTATTTATCACCACTCTGAATATATCATTATTTATCACCACTCTAAATATATAATTATTTATTACAACTCTGAATATATAATTATTTATCACCACTCTGAATATATCATTATTTATAACAACTATAAATATATCATTATTTATTACAACTATGAATATATAATTATTTATCACCACTCTGAATATATCATTATTTATAACAACTATAAATATATCATTATTTATTACAACTATAAATATATTATTATTTATCACCACTCTGAATATATCATTATTTATCACCACTCTGAATATATCATTATTTATAACAACTATAAATATATCATTATTTATTACAACTCTGAATATATCATTATTTATCACCACTCTGAATATATCATTATTTATAACAACTATAAATATAGCATTATTTACAACAACTATAAATATATCATTATTTATCACAACTATAAATATTACATGATTAATCACAATTCTGAATATGTCATTATTTATCACCACTGAATATATCATTATTCATCACCACTGAATAAATCATTATTTATCACCACTCCGAATATATAATTATTTATTACAACTCTGAATATATAATTATTTACAACAACTATAAATATATCATTATTTATTACAACTCTGAATATATCATTATTTGTCACCACTCTGAACATATCATTATTTATCACCACTCTAAATATAGCATTATTTATAACAACTATAAATATAGCATTATTTATAACAATTATAAATATAGTATTATTTATCACGACTATAAATATATCATTATTTATCACCACTCTGAATATATCATTATTTATCACCACTGAATATATCATTATTTAGCACCACTGAATATATCATTATTTATCACCACTGAATATATCATTATTTATCACCACTGAATATATTATTATTTATCACCACTCTGAATATATCATTATTTATCACCACTCTGAATATATAATTATTTATTACAACTCTGAATACATCATTGTTTATCACCACTCTGAATATATCATTATTTATAACAACTATAAATATATCATTATTTATCACAACTATAAATATATAATTATTTATCACCACTCTGAATGCATCATTATTAATCACAACTATAAATATTACATTATTTATCACAACTCTGAATATGTCATTATTTATTACAACTATAAATATATCATTATTTATCACGACTATAAATATATCATTATTTATCACCACTCTGAATATGTCATTATTTATTACAACTATAAATATATCATTATTTATCACGACTATAAATATATCATTATTTATCACCAGTCTGAATATATCATTATTTATCACCACTCTGAATATATAATTATTTATTACAACTCTGAATATATAATTATTTATCACCACTCTGAATAGATCATTATTTATTACAACTCTGAATATATAATTATTTATCACCACTCTGAATAGATCATTATTTATTACAACTCTGAATATATAATTATTTATCACCACTCTGAATATATAATTATTTATCACCACTCTGAATATATCATTATTTATCACCACTCTAAATATATAATTATTTATTACAACTCTGAATATATAATTATTTATCACCACTCTGAATATATCATTATTTATAACAACTATAAATATATCATTATTTATTACAACTATAAATATATTATTATTTATCACCACTCTGAATATATCATTATTTATCACCACTCTGAATATATCATTATTTATAACAACTATAAATATATCATTATTTATTACAACTCTGAATATATCATTATTTATCACCACTCTGAATATATCATTATTTATAACAACTATAAATATAGCATTATTTACAACAACTATAAATATATCATTATTTATCACAACTATAAATATTACATGATTAATCACAATTCTGAATATGTCATTATTTATCACCACTGAATATATCATTATTCATCACCACTGAATAAATCATTATTTATCACCACTCCGAATATATAATTATTTATTACAACTCTGAATATATAATTATTTACAACAACTATAAATATATCATTATTTATTACAACTCTGAATATATCATTATTTGTCACCACTCTGAACATATCATTATTTATCACCACTCTAAATATAGCATTATTTATAACAACTATAAATATAGCATTATTTATAACAATTATAAATATAGTATTATTTATCACGACTATAAATATATCATTATTTATCACCACTCTGAATATATCATTATTTATCACCACTGAATATATCATTATTTAGCACCACTGAATATATCATTATTTATCACCACTGAATATATCATTATTTATCACCACTGAATATATTATTATTTATCACCACTCTGAATATATCATTATTTATCACCACTCTGAATATATAATTATTTATTACAACTCTGAATACATCATTGTTTATCACCACTCTGAATATATCATTATTTATAACAACTATAAATATATCATTATTTATCACAACTATAAATATATAATTATTTATCACCACTCTGAATGCATCATTATTAATCACAACTATAAATATTACATTATTTATCACAACTCTGAATATTTCATTATTTATTACAACTATAAATATATCATTATTTATCACGACTATAAATATATCATTATTTATCACCACTCTGAATATATAATTATTTATTACAACTCTGAATATATAATTATTTATCACCACTCTGAATATATCATTATTTATCACCACTCTGAATATATCATTATTTATCACCACTCTGAATCCGTTATTATTTATTACCACTGAATATATAATTATTTATCACCAATCTGAATATATAATTATTTATCACCACTGAATATATCATTATTTATCACAACTCTGAATATATCATTATTTATTACAACTATAAACATATCATTATTTATCACCACTCTGAATATATCATTATTTATCCCCACTCTGAATATATCATTATTTATCACCACTCTGAATATATCATTATTTATCACAACTATAAATATAACATTATTTATCACAACTCTGAATATGTCATTATTTATTACAACTATAAATATATCATTATTTATCACAACTCTGAATATGTCATTATTTATCACACCTCTGAATACATAATTATTTATCACAACTATAAATATATCATTTTTTATGACCACTCGGAATATATCATAATGTACCAGTACCAATACTATCACAAGTACTCTTCAGCTGTTACTGAAGGATTTAAACCCAATTTTCTTACAGTTGTTCCCTCTCTTTCTCTCTCGTTTTCTCAGCCTCTCCCCCCCTCCAACATCTTTCTCTCTGGCCAGTTGGTGGATGGGACTTGAAAACAATGAGAGGACATAAAAAATATATATATATATATATATACATATTAGATCCGCCCTCCGCTCATCTTTCTGCTCGGAAGTGACTCAGTATACTTATCAAATGCCACCCTATTCCCGGCAGGGTAGCCTAGTGGTTAGAGTGTTGGACTAGTAACCAGAAGGTTGCAAGTTCAAATCCCTGAGCTGACATGGTACAAATCTGTCATTCTGCCCCTGAACAGGCAGTTAACCCACTGTTCCTAGGCCGTCATTGAAAATAAGAATTTGCTCTTGACTTACGTTCCAAGTTAAATAAAGGTAAACATATAATGCACTATATTTTACTAGGGCCCTCGTCAAAAGTGACGCACGACATTGTGTAGACTCAGATACAGGGTTTGCTGTTTTTGTCATCAGAACAGAGCTGAGGCCTGAGCCGGTCTGCCATTAACAACATCTTTTGGACATGATGGGCACAAAACAAAAGGAATTATAACTAGAAGGAGGTAACTTTGTCATCGATGATGCACTGCGGTGAAACTTGTCAAACAAAATGAAAACAATTCAAGTAGAACTTTTCATGCTTTCGTCACAAAATAAGTTCTCTACAAAGAACTGAGTTTCAAAATGTGATTGCTGTTTGGACAATTGTAGTGTGAGTCCCTCCTCCATTTCACCGCCACAAATAACCGTCTACACTACAGTGATAGACAAGCTCAGCCACTGTTTCATCACCCTGATGTGGACAGTGTGTCATTACACATTTGAATTGTGTCCCTACGATCCTTAAAACCAATTAACTCTCGATAAGCTTACATTTTTCAAAACCTGATTCATAAAGTAAGATATTGCAAGCTAATACTTTTACTGCCACATGCTGCTGTTAAATCTGAGCTTTTATGTGACCATTGTTGTTGTCATAAGTCTGCTGACAAGGAACCATATTAGACAGGATTCGTTACAATCGCCTCCTTTAAATTCCATATGCCATCAAAGCCAAGACCAACTACAGTTGCTAGGCAATACCTTATTAAGTTATAAATCAATATGTACATAACCCTTGCCAGCAATCTTGTCCTCAGCAAACCTTTTGATTAAATATGTGTTGAATGCTAATAGTTAAACTAATAGTCACTCGTGAGTCCTGAAAATACAGGTAGCACATTAAAAAAGAAATTATTATAGCCATGGTTCAAGGCTGTTTCACTCTACTCAGATAGCCTACTGGATTTTGAGTCGGGATGTCCCTGTTTGAAAATCACTCGTTCTCTGAGTCAATATGGTCAAAGTTAGCAATAATAAAATGAAACATCAGCTAATTTAGTTGAGCGATAGTTGCACCTATTTCTCTGTCAAGGTTAGCAATCCCATTGGACATTTTATATTTGTGTTTTTTTGATGCAGAAGTTTGATTAAGATCAACCAAATCCTTTTCTGTGCCATTGTAGCATTCGCTAGCAAGCTAACTATGGCACATACACTACCGGTCAACAGTTTTAGAACACCTACTCATTCAAGGATTTTTCTTTATTTTTTCTATTTTCTACATTGTAGATTGTTAAACAAATCAAAGTATATTTGAGATTTGAGATTCTTCAAATAGCCACCCTTTGCCTTGATGACAGCTATGCACACTCTTGGCATTCTCTCAAGCAACTTCACCTGGAATGCTTTTCCAACAGTCTTGAATGACTTCCCACATATGCTGAGCACTGGTTGGCTGCTTTTCCTTCACTCTGTTGTCCAACTCATCCCAAACCATCTCAATTTGGTTGACATCAGGGGATTATGGAGGCCAGGTCATCTAATGCAGCACTCCATCATTCTCTTTCTTGGTCAAATAGCCCTTACACAGCTTGGAGGTGTGTTGGGTCATTGTCCCATTGAAAAATAAATGAATAAATAGTCCCACAAAGCCCAAACCAGATTGGATGGCGTATCACTGCAGTATGCTGTGGTAGCCATGCTGGTTAAGTGTGTGTTGAATTCTAAATAATTCACAGACAGTGTCACCAGGAAAGCACCCCAACACCATAACACCTCCTCCTCCATGCTTTACGGTGGGAAATACACATGCAGAGATCATCCGTTCACCCATACCGCGTTTCACAAAGACACAGTAACTCTCATGAACATATCCTCTGCAACAGAGGTAATTCTGAGTCTTCCTTTCCTGTGGCAGTCCTCATGAGAGCCAGTTTCCTCATAGTGCTTGATGATTGTTGCGACTGCACTTAAAGAAACTTTCAAAGTTCTTGAAATGTTCCATATTGACTGACCTTCATGCCTTAAAGTAATGATGGACTGTCATTTATCTTTGTTTTTTTGAGCTGTTCTTGCCATAATATGGACTTGGTCTTTTACCAAATGGGGTTATCTTCTGTATATGAGGTCATGACTGACCTCATGAAGCTAGTTGTTTCCAAGAGTGTACAAAGCTGTCATCAAGACAAAGGGTGGCTACTTGAAGAATCTCAAATAATACATTTATTTTAATTTTTTGTAACACTTTTTTGGTTACTACATGATTAAACATGTGTTATTTCATAGTTTTAATGTCTTCACCATTATTCTACATTGTAGATAATAGTAAAAAATAAAGAAAAACCCTTGAATGAGTAGGTGTTCTAAAACTTTTGACCAGTAGTGTATGTCTAACAGTTGAGTCATTTAACTAACTAGTGAGTGACGATTGCTGATGTTCAGTCTTGTTTCAATTTCTTACTCACAGAAATTGTACGAGTTTGGTTCTAAGCTAACATGCACACTTTTGAGGGCTTCTGAGTGGGGCAGCAGTCTAAGCCACTGCAGTGCTAGAGGCATCACTACAGACCCTGGTTCGATTCCAGGCTGTATCACAGCCAGACATGATTGGGAGTCCGATAGTGCAGGGCACAATTGGCCTAGCATCGTTAGGGTTTGGCCAGGGTAGGTCATCGTAAATAAGGATTTGTTATTAACTGATTTGCCTGGTTAAATGTGGAATTGTTTAAGATGGTCATACCAAGGATTATGTATCTTTTTGATTTTTAATTATATATATATAAAAATATATACAAAATTATTGTATGAAACATTGAATTTGGCAATACTGCTATTAGCCAATAGCAATGCATTGAATAACAGATTAACTTCATTGAACAATAGATAGTCCCAAAAACAATCAAAGGGAAGTTTGTTCTGAAGTGTATGTCCTATATCTGAGAGATTTAAGAAAGATCAGGACACTATTTATATATATTTTGTACATGTATTTATCCCCTTATTTTAGGCCCTAAACTATCTCCATACATACTTCCATAAAAATGTTTAACTGGTATCTGGGACCTTCAGACAAGTGAGGCTTGTGCGGTATGTGCAGCAGAGGGATCATATTCGTGTGTAGCCCAAACCGTTTGGAAAGCCGTTTTCGTGAGAAGACCGATTTCCATGAAGTCTCATGGTCTGACAAACAATGATCTTGCTCTGCCACCTTTCACCGCATTTGCGGAAGTGCGGAAGTGCGGACGCGATGATTGAGATGCAGCCCATGCAACAGATAGCTCTAGATTAAAGAGACAGATGTTTTTATTATGTTCATGCAATTTCCACAGTGGAGCAAAAGTTGTAGGCCAAGGGTTAACTAGAACTGATATCTACATGTGTATTACAAGGATATATAAACCAGCTGTCAACACCTGCTTTCACTTGAGCTAAAACATAATCATGCTTATAACTGAAGCTATGTCTCAAATGGCATTTCTACCCTATATAGTGCACTACTTTTGGCCAGAGCCCTATGGACACTGCATAGGGAATAGGGTGCCATGCATAGGGAATAGGGTGACAGTTTCAGCATGTGTCTTCTTGAAACAGTAGGTCACCTATAGGATGTCACTAACGAGCCTAGCTTCAATCAACTGAAATCTGGGATGATGATGACGTTTTAAAACACAATATTAGACCAAGCAAATGTTCACTGTGCATAGTTTAGCAGAGATTTACATCGCTGTGCTTGGAAACACTTCACATGAAGAAGTGTTAAAGCTGCGCTGCAAAGTGTTTCCATAGACAGCAATGGAAGTGCTAGAACCATCACTGTCAAAATTATACAAGGTTTCCCAAAATATACTGAACAAAATGTAAATGCATCATGCAACAATTTCATCAATTTTACTGAGTTACAGTTCATATAAGGAAATCAGTCAATTGAAATAAATTCATTAGGCCCTTATCTATAGAATTCACATGACTGGGCAGGGGTGCAGCCATGGGTGGGCCTGGGCAGGAATGGGGTGGCAGGGTAGTCTAGTGGTTAGAGCGTTGGACTAGTAACTGAAAGGTTGCAAGTTCAAATCCCTGAGCTGACAAGGTACAAAGCAGTCGTTCTGCCCCTGAACAGACAGTTAACCCACTGTTCCTAGACTGTCATTGGAAATAAGAATTTGTTCTTAACTGACTTGCCTAGTTAAATAAAAGTTTAAAAATATATATATATTAATAAAATAATAATAATAATAAATAAATAGGGCCACACACTTGGGTGTACAGTGGAGATCCTGGGCTGGCGTGGTTACACGTGGTCTGCGGTTATGAGGCTGGTTGGACATACTGCCAAATTCTCTAAAAAGAGGTGGCTTATGGTAAAGCAATTAACATATAATTTTCTGGCTCTGGTGGACATTCCTGCAGTCAGCACGCCAATAGCATGCTCCCTCAAAACTTTACACATTTGTGTTTTGTGACGAAATTTCACATTTTAGAGTGGCCTTTTATTGTCCCCAGCACAAGGTGCCCTGTGTAATGATCATGCTGTTTAATCAGCTTCTTGATATGACACACCTGTCAGGTGGATGGTTTATCTTGGCAAATGAGACATGCTCACTAACAGGGATGTAAACACATTTTTGCAAAATATTTGAGAAAAACATGGGGGTATTTTATTTCAGTTCATGAAACATGGGACCAACACTTTACATGTTACGTTTATGTTTTTGTTCAGTATATTTTGTGATTTCAGAGAAAATACAACATTTTCACTAAATCCTGTGAGTGCCTCACTGGTTAGTACTATTGTTGGTTCTGCTGAAGGTGTTTATTTCCAACAAACATCTCCTCAGCCCCTGAGGACTGAAGGCTTTTAAAAGGAGGCATCCTCTCCATTAGAACAGGAATGCACCATTTCTGTCTGGCCCCGAAGAACGTCTACATATATCAGTCCTCCAACTCTTTTGCCCCTGAAAGATGTCTGAGGACCAAAGAGCGTCCTCGGTCAGCTATGTATCCCTCTTCTTCCTCCTCCTCCTTTCCAGCACTTCAACACCCTCTTCTTCTCTGTCTGAAGTTTCATTCTCAACCATCCTTCCTCTTTACTCCTTACTTTAAATGTTTCTTAAGAGCCCATTATCAGCCTTTTACATGTCTATGTGCTCAATGGGGATGCCAATTTAATTGAAATCCCAATGGCATCCATGTACAAAACATATAATTTTGTAGTGACCCTCCTTTCTTTACCATACCCATCCTCCCTCCTTACTTATCCCTATCTCACATCTTCTTCTGTGGTGCTCATGGATGGTTTTTGTTGTGTTTGTCCTTCAGAAGAGGAACTAACACTTTTTATGTATAAATATTTTTTAGCTGAATGTCAAAAGCCTATTAGAACACTTTCAGATGTTTTTGTGCTCAATGGGGATGCCAATTTAACTGAAATCCCAGTCGCATCCATGCACAAAACATGTGCTAATTTGCTATATAGTGTGTCACCATCTTCTCTTTCGCATTCAAGATGGGTGATAATTAATCTAAGTGATAGACCTACTTCATTTGCATGTGCTTGCCGTCTTTTCATGTTGAAGTTAAGACACCTACTACTTTTTTGAATGTTCCTCAGTTACAGTGTGGTCCACACTCTCCTCTGATCCATGCAACCCCACCCAGTCCTTTCCCATGTTCCTGTACGTCTTCTCCTCCACAGCCACCCACCCCTCTTAGCTCTGCACAGTCAGTTCAACGTAGGATCACACAGGCCTGTCGTTTTAACAACATCAAAGTGATCCTCTCCTCCACACTCCACCGGGTCCAGATGTACCAGCAAAGCAAACAGCATACCTGCATCCCTAATGGAACACTATTCCATTTATAGTGCACCATTTTTTTTTTACCAGAGTCCTATGGGTCCTGGTCTAAAGTTGTGCACTATAAAGGGAATAGGGAGTTTGGGATGGAACAGATACCTTTACTGTGACATTACAGGAAAAATAGTAAAAGGCGGACCTTGGTTGGTTACTGCTGAAGAATACCAACCAACTCTCTACTCATTTATAATGAATAGGATCTCATAATTATTAGGAGCTGGCTGGTCTCCTGGACTGGATGCCGAATGACACCCTATTCCCTATTTAGTGCACTACTTTGATCAGGGCTCTGTTACAATGTAGTGCACTAAATAGAGAATAGGATGCCATTTGGGATGCAACCCTAGACTTTCAGGACAGAGCTGCTAGCCAGAGTCAAAGGGCAATGATGATAAAACAGGTTTGTCAGCCACTCCACAAATTTCTTGTTAACAAACTAGAGTTTTGGCAAGTCGGATAGGACATCTAATTTGTGCATGACACAAGTCATTTTTCCAACAATTGTTTACAGACAGATTATTTCACTTAAAATTCACAATTCCAATTGGTCAGAAGTTTACATACACGAAGTTGACTGTGTCTTTAAACAGCTTGGAAAATCATGGCTTTAGAAGATTCTGATTGGCTAATTGATATAATTTGTGTAAAACCTGTGGATTTATTTCAAGGTCTACCTTCAAACCCAGTGCCTCTTTGCTTGTCATCATGGGAAAATCTAAATAAATCAGCCAAGACCCCAGAAAAGGAAAGGTAGACCTCCACAAGTCTGGTTCATCCTTGGGAGCATTTTCCAAATGCCTGAAGGTACCACGTTAATTTGTTGAAACAATAGTACACAAGTATAAACACCATGGGACCACGTAGCCATCATATCGCTAAGGAAGGAGACACGTTCTGTCTCCTAGAGATGAACGTACTTTCGTGCGAAAAGTGCAAATCAATCCCAGAACAATAGCAAAGGACCTTGTGAAGATGCTGGAGGAAACAGGTACAAAAGTATCTATATCCACAATAAAATGAGTCCTATATTGACATAACCTGAAACGCCGCTCAGCAAGGAAGAAGCCACCACTCCAAAACCGCCATAAAAAAGACAGACTATGGTTTGCAACTGCACATGGCGACAAAGATCGTACTTTTTGGAGAAATGTCCTCTGGTCTGATGAAACAAAAATAGAACTGTTTGGCAATAATGATCATCATTATGTTTGGAGGAAACAGGGGGAGGCTTGCAAGCCGAAGAACACCATCCCAACCGCGAAGCACGAGGGGGGCATCATGTTGTGGGGGTGCTTTGCCGCAGGAGGGGATAGTGCACTTCACAAAATAGATGATATCATGAGGATGGAAAATTATGTGGATATTTTGAAGCAACATCTCAAGACATCAGTCAGGAAGTTCAAGCTTGGTCATGAATGGGTCTTCCAAATGAACAATGGCCCCAAGCATACTTCCAAAGTCGTGGCAAAATGGCTTAAGGACAACTAAGTCAAAGTATTGGAGTGCCATAACAAAGCCCTGACCTCCATCCTGTAGAAAGTTTGTGGGCAGAACTGAAAAAGCATGAGCAAGCAAGGAGGCCTACAAACCTGACTCAGTTACACCAGCTCTGTCAGGAGGAATGGGCCAAAATTCACCCAACTTATTGTGGGATGCTTGTGGAAGGCTACCCGAAACGTTTGACCCAATGTCATGCCCTGACCTTAGAGATCCTTTAAATTCTCTATTTGGTAGGTCAGAGTGTGACTAGGGTGGGAAATCTATGTTTATATTTCTTTGTTGGCCGAGTATGGTTCCCAATCAGAGGCAGCTGTCTATCATTGTATCCATGAGGGAAGGTTGTCTCTATAACGTGTCAACGTTCCAGTATTCATGTGGGAAAGTTTTCTCTATAATGTGTCAACGTTCCAGTATCCATGAGGGAAAGTTGTCTCTATAACTTGTCAATGTTCCAGTATCCATGAGGGAAGGTTTTCTATATAACGTGTCAATGTTCCAGTATCCATGAGGGAAGGTTTTCTATATAACGTGTCAATGTTCCAGTATCCATGAGGGAAGGTTTTCTCTATAACGAAAGATTGTGCAGGTGTAGATTTTACTCAAGATTGAGATTAAAAGTACTATCTAGAACCTAAAAGGGTTCTTTGGCTGTCCCCATAGGAGAACCCTTTGAGTAACCCTTTTTTTGGTTCCAGGTTGAACCCTTTTGGGTTCCATGTAGAACCTACATGGAACTCAAAAGGGTTCTACCTGGAACCAAAAATGGTTCGACCTGGAACCAAAAAGGGTTCGACCTGGAACCAAAAAGGGTTCTCTTATGGGGACTGCCAAAGAATCCTTTTGGAACCCTTTTTTCTAAGAGTGTAGTCACTGGCCCACATCGAACATATGAAGTCCAGTAAATTATTTGTGCAAATCGCTGCCTATAAAAATAAAAGCTAATAAAGCAAGCGCTTAGTGGAGCATGCTCTATTTTACAGAACATTACACCTCGAGACAGTGACAGAGAGACAGGGGTACATTACACTAAGAGAGAGAGAGAGAGAAAGAGAGAGAATTGTCTATAGCCTCAGCACACCTCATCGTAACCACAGCAACCGTAGCTAAAAATCGCCCACCACCATCTCGAACACAGAGAAAGACCTTGGGTTTCAGGAGGAAAGATCAAAATATATGTGCATATGTTTACATGGAAAATTCTAACCCAACCAGCCAGTGAAAGATGTAGGCGTGTATAAAATCTACACCCAATCCACTTTGCTAGCTGCTTTAAGGTCTGCGTCCCAAATGGTCCCCTGTTCCCAATATGGTGCACTACTTTTGACCAGTATGCATAGAGCCCTGGTCTAAAGTAATGCACTTTGTAGGGAATGTGGTGCTATTTGGGATGTAACCTAACACTGTCTGCTGATTAATAGAGGGAAGGTGAACTTGGCCTCAGGTTGAGATAAGCAATGAATCCCTGCATTATAAAACCTTTTCTGTGTGACCTTGTGATGGGATAGGACAGTGGGGAATAGACCCAGGGCAGGGCCGTCGTTAGCTTAGCCCTTTCCCCTCTGGGCGAGCTCTGCTCCTATAGACCCCTGCCCCAGCCCGAGACCCAACTCTATGGCCACTGACCACCTTCATCAATGGAAGGTTGGAGTCACAAGTTCAAGTCATTGTCAGATTTCAATGTATCTCATATACTGTACATCTCATGATATATTTCTGAAAATATTTGTATTGTTGCTATGGGCAGCAGGTAGCCTAGATGTTAAGAGCGTTAGGCCAATAAGGTTACTGGTTTGAAACCCCGAGCTGACTAGGGGAAAAATCTGTTTATGTGCCCTTGAACAAGGCACTTAACCATAATTGCTCCTGTAAATCGCTCTGGATAAGAGTGTCTGCTAAATGACTAAAATGTCATGTCTGCTTAAAATGTTACTGTCCTAGGTCTAGGTTGCTGATTGGTCTGAACTCGTTCACCTGATTTTTCATATATTTTAACAGAGGCTCTCTAGCAGTCATTGCCAAGAAAGTGCACACACACACGCACACGCACACGCACACACACACACACACACACACACACACACACACACACACACACACACACACACACACACACACACACACACACACACACACACACACACACTGAGTATTTCATGTCATTTAAAGGGACCAACCACACACACACACGCACAAACCATACACTGAGTATTTCATGTAATTTAAAGGGACCAACCACACACAGCAGGATGGCTAAGGCTGGTTCAGTCTTTTCAAACCACTGAATTCAAATTCAAATGAGTTTGGAGGTGCAGGTAGCCTAGTGGTAAGAGTGTAGAGCCAGTACCCAGAAGGTTGCTGGGTCAAATCCCAGAGCTGACAAGGTGAAAACCTGTCATTCTTCCCCTGAACAAGGCAGTTAACCAGCTGTCACTGTAAATAACTGACTTGCCTAGTTAAGTAAAGGTTAAAAAATAATTTCCTTTTCTATTGCACATTCTAACTGACTTAAGCATAACCAAACTTATTCAACTTATATGGCAACTTGTGTGCATTGTAACTTATCTGTCGCTCAAAGAGCGACAGATAAGTTAGAACGAGGGGAACGAGGGGAAGTTAGGGGAAGTTAGAACGAGGGGAACGAGGGGAAGTTAGAACGAGGGGAGAGAAATAAGCTAGTAGCCTCATTACCGTGTATGTAACTTACCTTCAAGGTTACACTACATAAATATCAAGACCAGAGTGTTGGGAAAAGGATGTTTTCTTCCCTGGTGTTATATTACCAACCTTGTATCTTACATAACATAGAGGGTATCCTATTCAATACTACTATTATTATTTAATGCTATTATTATTATATACCATTATTATTTAATGCTATTATTATTATTATTATATACCATAATTATTTAATGCTATTATTATTATTATTATATAACATTATTATTTAATGCTATTATTATTATTATTATATACCATTATTATTTAATGCTATTATTATTATTACATACCATAATTATTTAATGCTATTATTTAGCTGCTAGCTGCTGTGTACTGTTGGTTGGGCTGTACAAGGAAGCACAGTCTGTGTGTGTGTGTGTGTGTGTGTGTGTGTGTGTGTGTGTGTGTGTGTGTGTGTGTGTGTGTGTGTGTGTGTGTGTGTGTGTGTGTGTGTGTGTGTGTGTGTGTGTGTAAGGTCAAGTTCTCTGTTCCTCTGGCAGTGTCAAGGCACACTAAGAGCATGGAAACACATGGGTCGACACTGCTACATACATACACATGCTGAGACATAGGACAGCATAGGACAGGAGGGTAGATGAAGAAGAGGGTGAAGGAAGAGGAAGGGGAAGTGGCAGGGTAGAGGAAGAGGAAGGTAAAGGAAGAGGAGAACAGAAGAAGAGGAGGGTAGAGGAAGATGAGGGTAGAGGGAGATGGGGTAGAGGAAGAGAAGGGTAGAGGAAGAGGGGGGTAGAGGAAGAGCAGTGTAGAGGAAGATGAGGGTAGAGGAGGGTATAGGAAGATGAGGGTAGAGGAAGATGGGGTAGAGGAAGGGGAATGTTGTGGAAAAGGACGGTAAAGGACGGAGAGGGTAGAGGAAGAGGAGTGTAGAGAAAGAGGAGGGTAGAGAAAGATTAAGGTACAGTAAGTGGAGGGTAGTGAAAGCGGAAGGTAGAATAAGAGGAGGGTAGAGGAAGATGGGGTAGAGGAAGGGGAATGTTGTGGAAAAGGACGGTAAAGGAAGAAGAGGGTAGAGGAAGAGGAGAGTAGAGAAAGATTAAGGTACAGTAAGTGGAGGGTAGTGAAAGAGGAAGGTAGAAGAAGAGGAAGGTAGAGGAGGGTAGAGGAAGATGGGGTAGAGTAAGGGGAATGTTGTGGAAAAGGACAGTAAAGGAAGTAGAGGGTAGAGGAAGAGGATGTAGAGGAAGAGGAGGGTAGAGAAAGAGGAAGGTAGAAGAAGAGGAGGGTAGAGAAAGATTAAGGTACAGTAAGTGGAGGGTAGTGAAAGAGGAAGGTAGAATAAGAGGAGTGTAGAGGAAGATGGGGTAGAGGAAGGGGAATGTTGTGGAAAAGGACGGTAAAGGAAGAAGAGGGTAGAGGAAGAGGAGAGTAGAGAAAGATTAAGGTACAGTAAGTGGAGGGTAGTGAAAGAGGAAGGTAGAAGAAGAGGAGGGTAGAGGAGGGTAGAGGAAGATGGGGTAGAGGAAGGGGGATGTTGTGGAAAAGGACGGTAAAGGAAGGAGAGGGTAGAGGAAGAGGATTGTAGAGGAAGAGGAGGGTAGAGAAAGATTAAGGTACAGTAAGTGGAGGGTAGTGAAAGAGGAAGGTAGAAGAAGAGGAGGGTAGAGAAAGATGAAGGTACAGTAAGTGGAGGGTAGTGAAAGAGGAAGGTAGAAGAAGAGGAGGGTAGAGAAAGATTAAGGTACAGTAAGTGGAGGGTAGTGAAAGAGGAAGGTAGAAGAAGAGGAGGGTACAGTAAGTGGAGGGTAGTGAAAGAGGAAGGTAGAAGAAGAGGAAGGTAGAGGAGGGTAGAGGAAGATGGGGTAGAGTAAGGGGAATGTTGTGGAAAAGGACGGTAAAGGAAGTAGAGGGTAGAGGAAGAGGACGTAGAGGAAGAGGAGGGTAGAGAAAGAGGAAGGTAGAAGAAGAGGAGGGTAGAGAAAGATTAAGGTACAGTAAGTGGAGGGTAGTGAAAGAGGAAGGTAGAATAAGAGGAGTGTAGAGGAAGATGGGGTAGAGGAAGGGGAATGTTGTGGAAAAGGACGGTAAAGGAAGAAGAGGGTAGAGGAAGAGGAGAGTAGAGAAAGATTAAGGTACAGTAAGTGGAGGGTAGTGAAAGAGGAAGGTAGAAGAAGAGGGGGTAGAGGAGGGTAGAGGAAGATGGGGTAGAGGAAGGGGATGTTGTGGAAAAGGACGGTAAAGGAAGGAGAGGGTAGAGGAAGAGGATTGTAGAGGAAGAGGAGGGTAGAGAAAGATTAAGGTACAGTAAGTGGAGGGTAGTGAAAGAGGAAGGTAGAAGAAGAGGAGGGTAGAGAAAGATGAAGGTACAGTAAGTGGAGGGTAGTGAAAGAGGAAGGTAGAAGAAGAGGAGGGTAGAGAAAGATTAAGGTACAGTAAGTGGAGGGTAGTGAAAGAGGAAGGTAGAAGAAGAGGAGGGTAGAGGAAGTGGAGGGTAGTGGAAGAGGAGCGTAGAGGAAGAGGAGTAAAAATTAGTGTAGAGGAAGAGGAGGGTAGAGGAAGATCAGGGAAGAGAAAGAGGAGGGTAGAAGAAGAGGAGTGTAGAGGAAGAGGAGTGTAGAGGAAGAGGAGGGTAGAGGAAGATCAGGGAAGAGAAAGAGGAGGGTAGAAGAAGAGGAGTGTAGAGGAAGAGGAGGGTAGAGGAAGATCAGGGAAGAGAAAGAGGAGGGTAGAAGAAGAGGAGTGTAGAGGAAGAAGAAGGTAGAGAAAGATCAGGTTCGAAGAGGAGCGTGAAGAGGAGCGTAGAGGAAGAGGAGGTGGAGGAAGAGGTACAGTAGTAGAGGAAGGTGAGGGTAAATGAAAAAAAGAGTAAAGGAAGAGGATGGTGGAGGGTAGAGGATGGTAGAGGAAGAGGAGAGCTGCAGGAGAGGAGGGTAGAGGAAGAGGACGGTTGTGGAAGAGGATGGTAGAGGAAGAGGAGGGTAGAGGAGGGTAGATGTAGAGAAGGCTATAGGAGAATAGAGGAACATGAAGTAGAGGAAGAGCAGGGTAGAGGAAGAGGAGGGTAGAGGAAGAGAAGGGTATAGGAGAATAGAGGAACATGAAGTAGAGGAAGAGCAGTGTAGGGGAAGAGGAGGGTAGAGGAAGAGGAAGGTTGTGGAAGAGGAGGGTAGAGGAAGAGGAGGTTAGAGGTGGTTTGAGGAAGAGGATGGTAGAGGAAGATGAAGGTAGAGGATGCGGATGGTCGTGGAAGAGGAGGTTAGAGGAAGAGGAGGATAGTGGAAGAGGAGGGTAGTTGAGGGTAGAGGAAGAAAAGGGTAGAGGAGAGGTAGTGGAGGTAAAGGAAGATGATGGTAGTGGAAGAGGGGTTAGAGGGGGATGAGGATAGAGGAGGTTAGCGGTGGAGGTACATAGAGGAAGGGGAGGGAAGTGGAAGATGGGGATATAGGAAGAGAAGGGTAAAGTAAGAGGAGGGTAGAGGAAGAAGAAGTAGAGGATAATCAGTGTAGTGAAGGGTAGAGAAAGAGGAGGTAGAGGACGAAGAGGAGGGTAAAGGAAGGTAAAGGAGGGTAAAAAGGGGACAGAGGCTATCTTGGCACAGCAGTGGTATCAATAATTCAGTTCCATTCTGACCTCCCGACAGAGCTAGAAGAGGATTTCCTGATGACAGACACATCAGGTGCAAATGTGGACTTAATGTTTTCTCCTCTCTCTCTCTCTCTCTCTCTCTCTCTCTCTCTCTCTCCCCTCGCTCTCTATACCTGCTTCTCTCAACCAGCTTCACCTGGAATGCTTTTCAAACAGTCTTGAAGGAGTTCCCATACATGCTGAGAACAACTAACACATAAGAAATCATGCAAATTTGATAAACTAATCAAAATATATTGTATATTTCCGATTCTTCAAAGTGCCACCTTTTGCCTTGATGACAGCTTTGCACCCTCTTGGCATTCTCTCAACCAGCTTCACCTGGAATGTTTTTCCAACAGTCTTGAAGGAGTTCCCACATATGCTGAGCACTTGTTGGATGCTTTTCCTTCATTCTGCAGTCCATCTCATCCCAAACCTTCTCAATTGGGTTGAGGTCAGGTGATTGTGGAGCTCTGTTTCTCTTTCAATGTTCTAAAAAGAGAGAGAGTGGTGAAGTTGTTGTGAATGTGTTTACCTAAGTAAAAGCATAGGGCTGCAGTCGGAGGCTGTTTAGCTGGCGATTAGATTCTGCCAGGGCGAATCAGCCAATCTCGCGCTGTAAACAGTTTACTCCAGCTCCCATCCCACTGATGTCATTGTGCCACTGCTCGTCTTGCCATGCTCCCAATTGCTCAGCAGCCGGAGGAGAAGCAGAGAGAATGTATTCTCTGTTTTGCTGTGCTATTTCCTATCCTTTCCTTCAACCCTATCTACCTCTCTCTCTGCCTCTCTCTCTCTCTCTACAACCCTTTCTACCTCTCTCTCTCTCTCTCTCTCTCTCTCTCTCTCTCTCTCTCTCTATATATATATATATATATATATATATATATATATATATACATACATACATACATACATACATACATACATACATACATACATACATACATACATACATACATACATACATACATACATACATATATGTATATATATATATATATACTACCTCTCTCTCTCTCTTGACAATTTGACCTGCCTCTCTCTCTACAATCCTATCTACCCCTCTCTCTCTCTCTGCCTCTCTCTATCTACCTCTCTTTCTCTCTTTCTATTTCTTTCTCTCTCTGCAATTCTACCTGCCTCTCCCTCTCTCTGCCTCTCTCTCTCTCTCCACAACCCTATCTACCTTTCTCTCTCTCTATATATATATTAAAAAATATATTTAAAAAAAAATATATATATATATATCTGCCTCTCTCTCTCGCTCTCTCTCTCTCTCTCTCTCTCGCTCTCTCACTGCAACCCTATCTACCTCTCTCTCTCTCTCTCTCTCGCTCTCTCTCTCTCTGACTCTCCTCTATCTACCTCTCTTTCTATTTCTTTCTCTCTCTGCAATTATACCTACCTCTCCCTCTCTCTGCCTCTCTCTCTCTCTCTCTACAACCCTATCTACCTTTCTCTCTCTATATATATATATTTTTTTTATTAAAAAAAAATATATATATATATCTGCCTGTCTCTCTCTCTCTCAACAACCCTGTCTCCCTCTCCCTCTCTCTCTCTACAACCCTATCTACCTCTCTCTCTCCCTCTTGACAATTTGACCTGCCTCTCTCTCTACAATCCTATCTACCCCTCTCTCTCTCTCTGCCTCTCTCTATCTACCTCTCTTTCTCTCTTTCTATTTCTTTCTCTCTCTGCAATTCTACCTGCCTCTCCCTCTCTCTGCCTCTCTCTCTCTCTCTACAACCCTATCTACCTTTCTCTCTATATATATATATATTAAAATATATATTTAAAAAAAAATATATATATATATATCTGCCTCTCTCTCTCGCTCTCTCTCTCTCTCTCGCTCTCTCACTGCAACCCTATCTACCTCTCTCTCTCTCTCTCTCTCTCTGACTCTCTCTATCTACCTCTCTTTCTATTTCTTCCTCTCTCTGCAATTCTACCTACCTCTCACTCTCTCTCTCTGCCTCTCTCTCTCTCTCTCTATCTGCCTCTCTCTCTCTATCTGCCTCTCTCTCTCTCTATCTGCCTCTCTTTCTCTCTCACACTGCAACCCTATCTACCTCTCTCTCTCTCTCGCTCTCTCTCTGACTCTCCTCTATCTCCCTCTCTTTCTATTTCTTTCTCTCTCTGCAATTATACCTACCTCTCGCTCTCTCTGCCTCTCTCTCTCTCTCTACAACCCTATCTACCTTTCTCTCTCTATATATATATATTAAGATATATATTTAAAAAAATATATATATATATCTGCCTCTCTCTCTCGCTCTCTCTCTCTCGCTCTCTCACTGCAACCCTATCTACCTCTCTCTCTCTCTCTCTCTCTCTCTCTGACTCTCTCTATCTACCTCTCTTTCTATTTATTTCTCTCTCTGCAATTCTACCTACCTCTCACTCTCTCTCTCTGCCTCTCTCTCTCTCTCTCTATCTGCCTCTCTCTCTCTCTCTCTCTATCTGCCTCTCTCTCTCTATCTGCCTCTCTTTCTCTCTCACACTGCAACCCTATCTACCTCTCTCTCTCTCTCGCTCTCTCTCTGACTCTCCTCTATCTCCCTCTCTTTCTATTTCTTTCTCTCTCTGCAATTATACCTACCTCTCGCTCTCTCTGCCTCTCTCTCTCTCTCTACAACCCTATCTACCTTTCTCTCTATATATATATTTTTTTTTTATTAAAAATAAATATATATATACATATCTGCCTCTCTCTCGCTCTCTCTCTCTCTCTCTCGCTCTCTCAATTTCTCTCTCTCTCTCTCTCTCTCTCTCTCTCTCTCTCTCTCTCTCTCTCTCTCTCTCTCTCTCACTCTGCAACCCTATCTACCTCTTTCTCTCTGATATCTACTTTGTGCATGAAACAAGTAATTTTTCCAACAATTGTTTACAGACAGACTATTTCACTTATCATTCACTGTATCACATTTCTAGTGGGTCAGACATTTACATACACTAAGTTGACTGTGCCTTTAAACAGCTTGGAAAATTCCAGAAAATAATGCTATGGCTTTAGAAGCTTCTAATTGACATAATTTCAGTCAATTGAAAGTGTACCTATGGATGTATATCAAGACCTACTTTCAAACTCGGTGCCTCCTTGCTGGACATCATGGGAAAATCTAAATAAATCAGCCAAGACCTCAGAAAAAGAATTGTAGACCTCCACAAGTCTGGTTCATCCTTTGGAGCAATTTCCAAACACCTGAAGGTACCACGTTCATCTATACAAACAATAGTACGCAAGTATAAACATCATGGGACCACGCAAAGGAAGGAGCCTCATTCTGTCTCCTGGAGATGAACGTACTTTGGTGCGAAAAGTGCAAATCAATCCCAGAACAACAGCAAAGGACATTGTGAAGATCCTGCAGGAAACAGGTACAAAGTATCTATATCCACAGTAAAATGAGTCCTATATTGACATAACCTGAAACGCCGCTCAGCAAGGAAGAAGCCACCACTCCAAAACCGCCATAAAAAAGACAGACTATGGTTTGCAACTGCACATGGCGACAAAGATCGTACTTTTTGGAGAAATGTTCTCTGGTCTGATGAAACAAAAATAGAGCTGTTTGGCAATAATGACCATCGTTACATTTGGAGGAAAAAGGGGGAGGCTTGCAAGCCGAAGAACACCATCCCAACCGTGAAGCACGGGGTTGGCAGCATCATGTTGTGGGGCTGCTTTGCTGCAGGAGGGACTGGTGCATTTCACAAAGTAGATGGCATCATGAAGATGGAAAATGATGTGGATATATTGAAGCAACATCTCTTGACATCAGTCAGAAAGTTAAATCTTGTCGCAAATGGGTCTTCCAAATGGACAATGACCCCAAGCATACTTCCAAAGTTGTGGCAAAATGGCTTAAGGACAACAAAGTCAAGTTATTGGAGTGGCCATCACAAAGCCCTGACCTCAATCTATTAGAACGTTTGTGGGCAGAACTGAAAAAGTGTGTGCGAGCAAGGAGGCCTAGAATCTTGACTCAGTTACACCAGCTCTGTCAGGAGGAATGGGCTAAAATTCATCCAACTTGTTGTGGGAAGCTTGTGGAAGGCTACCCAAAACGTTTGACCCAAGTTAAACAGTTTAAAGGCAATGCTACCAACCACTAATTGAGTGTATGTAAACTTCTGACCCACTGGGGTCAATGTGATGAAATAAATAAAAGCTTAAATAAATCAGTCGCTCGCCTACTATTCTGAATTTTTATTCGGATTAAATGTCAGTAATTGTGAAAAACGGACTTTAAATGTGTTTGGCTAAGGTGTATGTAAACTTCCGACTTCAACTATATATATAATTATATTTAATAGTGTTTTATTTTTTACACAGAAAACATTTTCGTGGAATTGTGCATGCAGAGTCTCAATTTGGTGTTTGTCCCACAACAATAAAGGTCAATGGGTTCTATAACCGATTCAAGTATTTTTAGCCAGATCTTAGTTGGTCGAATTTGATCTTCCCTTTGATGGTGTAGAAGACCCTTCTTGCCTTGTCTCTCAGATCGTTCATAGCTTTGTGGAAGTTACCTGTGGTGCTGATGTTTAGGCTGAGGTATATTTTTTTGTGTGCTCCAGGGCAACGGTGTCTAGATGGAATTTGTATTTGTGGTCCCGGAAACTGGACTTTTTTTGGAACACCATTATTTTTGTCTTACTGAGATTTACTGTCATGGCCCAGGTCTGGCAGAATCTGTGCAGAATATCTAGGTGCTGCTGTAGGCCCTTCTTGGTTGGGGACAGAAGCACCAAATCATCAGCAAACAGTAGACATTTGACTTTAGATTCTAGTAAGGGTGAGGTCGGGTGCTGCAGACTGTTCTAGTGCCCTCGTCAATTTGTTTATTTATATGTTGAAGATGGGTTTGGCTCAAGCTGCATCCGTGTCTAACCCCATGTGGAAAGATATGTGTTTTTTGCCAATTTTAACTGTGCACTTGTTTGTGTACATGGATTGCATAATGTTGTATAGTTGCCAAATTGAGTCAAAAGCTTTTTTGAAATCATCAAAGCATATGAAGACTTTGCCTTTGTTTTGTGTTGTTTGTTTGTCAATTAGGGTGTGCAAGGTGAATACTTGGAACACAAAGTCTGTTGTACGGTCATTTTGTAAAAAGCCAATTTGACATGTTCTCAGTTCATTGTTTTCACTGAAATATGTACGAGTCTGCTGTTAATGATAATGCAGAGATTTTCCAAAGTTTGCTGTTAATGCATATCATACAGTAGTTATTCGGGTCAAATTGTGACTGACCGGCTCACTTTAGTCTTATGTAGCAAAATGTGAAATTTGTGTTTTTGACATTTGATAAAAGTACAGACTCAGAGCTAGAAAATTGTATATCATACAAAACAGTTGGGAAAGTTGATAAACTTGAAACCCCACTTTTGAGAAAATAGACCTTGAATGTTTTGGTAAACCTCCTGGAGAGGTTTAATAGCATAACTAGTATATTTAACACCAATAAACCCACCCATTTTAAATGAATTTGCGGCAGCGTAGCCTAGTGGTTAGAGCGTTGGACTTTTAACCAGAAGGTTGCAAGTTCAAACCCCTGAACTGACAAGGTACAAATCTGTTGTTCTGCCCCTGAACAGGCAGTTAACCCACTGTTCCCAGGCTGTCATTGAAAATAAGAATGTGTTCTTAACTGACTTGCCTGGTTAAATGAAGGTAAAATAAAATTTAGTATAGGTCAATCTAGCAAACCAGGCAACTAAAAGAAGCTTCGTCAAAAATGTTTTGGTTAGTTTCTAGCTTGTTAGCTAGCTAGCTAATTAATGATAAGTATAATATTTGAAGGTGTTTTATACAACAGGCTCTGTGTGTTCTCTTTTTTACTCCCTCTGCATATTTGCAATCAAACGCCCAAATTATCAGAGCTGCAGGAGTTGTGAACCGTTTTGGTTAGTTGTGTCTACTGGGGGCATATTTGGGAGGGAATGCTGTCACCTCCAGGTAGGTGTTTGTTCCACTGTGTGCTAAGATTGTCAGGTTCTTGTCAAGTTCTAGCAATTAGGTCGCCACAGACTAGTACATGTCCCTGGGCCTTGAAATGGTTGATCTCCCCGTCTAGGATGGAGAAGCTGTCATTGTATGGGGAATTTAATTAATTAATTATTTATTAATTTATATATACTGCGCATTTGGAAAATATTCAGACCCCATTACTTTTTCTACATTTCGTTATGTTACATCATTATTCTGAAATGTATTACATTGTTTTTTCACCTCTTCAATCTATATGCAATACCAAGTAATAACAAAGCAAAAAAACGTTTTTAGAAATGATTGTACATTTATTAAAAATAAAAACTGAAATATTACATTTACAGCCTTGAGTCTTCTTGGGTATGGCACACCTGTATGTGGAGAGTTTCTCCCATTCTTTTCTGCAGATCCTCTCAAGCTCTGTCAGGTTGGATGGGGAGTGTCGCAGCAAAGCTATTTTCAGGACTCTCCTGAGATGTTTGATTGGGTTCAAGTCCGGGCTCTGGCTGGGACACTCAAGGACATACAGAAACTTGTCCCGAAGCCACTCCTGCGTTGTCTTGGCTGTGTGCTTAGGGTCATAGTCCTGTTGGAAGGTGAACCTTCAACCTAGTCTGAGGTTTGAGCACTCTAGAGCAGGTTTTCATCAAGGATCTCGCTGTACTTTACGCCGTTCATCTTTCCCTCGATCCAGTCCCTTCCACTGAAAAACATCCCCGCAGCTTGATGCTGCCACCACCTACAAGCATTTCGCAACACTCGCAATAACGTCTGCTAACCATGTGTATGTGATGAATAAATGTTTATTTTATTTTGATTTGATTTGACCATGCTTCACCGTAGGGATGATGCCAGGTTTCCTCCAGATGCTTGGCATTCAGGCCAAAGAGATCAATCTTGGTTTCATCAGATCAAATAATCTTGTTTCTCATGATCTGAGAGTCCTTTGGGTCCTTTTGGCAAACTCGAAGCAGGCTGTCATGTTCCTTTTACTAAGGAGTGACATCCGTCTGGCCACTCTACCATAAAGGCCTGATTGGCGGAGTGCTGCAGAGACGGTAGTCCTTCTGGAAGGTTCTCCCTTCTCCACAGAGGAACTCAGGAGCTCTGTCAGAGTCACCATTGGGTTGTTGGTCACATCCCTGACCAAGGCCCTTCTCACCCGATTACTCAGTTTGGCCGGGCAGCCAGCTCTAGGAAGAGTCTTAGTGGTACTTCCATTTAAGAATGATGGAGGCCACTGTTTTCTTGTGGACCTTCAATGCTACACACATTTTTTGGTACCCTTCCCCAGATCTGTGCCTCGACACGATCCTGTCTCTGAGCTCTGCGGACATTTCCTTTGTCCTCATGGCTTGGTTTTTGCTCTGTCATGCACTGTCAACTGTGGGACGTTATATAGACAGGTGTGTGCCTTTCCAAATCATGTTCAATCAATTGCATTTACCACAGTTGGACTCCAATCAAGTTGTATAAACATCTGAAGGATGATAAATGGAAACAGCATACACCTGATCTCAATTTCGAGTCTCATATCAAAGGGTCTGAATACTTATGTAAGAGGTATTTATTTTATTTTTCTTATACATTTGCAAAAAATTCTAAAAACCTGTTTTCTCTTTGTCATTATGTGGTATTGTGTGTATGTAACAGAATAACTTTACGTCCGTCCCCCTCGCCCATACCCGGGCGCGAACCAGGGACCCTCTGCACACATCGACAACAGTCACCCTCGAAGCATCGTTACCCATCACTCCACAAAAGCCACGGCCCTTGCAGAGCAAGGGGAACTACTACTTCAAGGTCTCAGAACAAGTGACGTAACCGATTGAAACGCTATTTAGCGCACACCGCTAACTAAGCTAGCCGTTTCACATCCGTTACACTCACCCCCCTTTTGACCTTCCTCTTTTTTTCTCGCAGCAACCAGTAATCCGGGTCAACAGCATCAATGTAACAGTATAATTTTAAACTGTTCCCTCGCCCATACCCGGGCGCAAACCAGGCAACCTCTGCACACATCGACAACAGTCACCCTCGAAGCATCGTTACCCATCGCTCCACAAAAGCCACCGCCCTTGCAGAGCAAGGGGAACTACTACTTCAAGGTCTCAGAACAAGTGACGTAACCGATTGAAACGCTATTTAGCGCACACCGCTAACTAAGCTAGCCGTTTCACATTACATTACCGTTACATGTAGATTGATAAGAAAAAAACATATTTAATCAATTTTAGATTAAGGCTGTAAAGTAACAAAATGTGGAAAAAGTAAAGGTGTCTGAATACTTTCCGAATGAAAAAGCTTTGTGTTCCATAGTGTCTTGTGTTGTTTTTGTGTGGTTTAGGCCTGGACCATTACAGTCAGTGTGAGCAGAGCATGTTAAGCATCTGATACCTCTTAGGTCACAGGATGGGGCTTGGTTGGGTGTATTAGTGGGGGTTGGGCCTGTTGCTCTGCCCACGGCCTGGGCATATAGTAGTAGTCAACAGTTTGGACACACCTACTCATTCAAGGGTTTTTCTTTATGTTTTACTATTGTAGAATAACATTGTAGAATAACAGTGAAGACATCAAAACTATGAAATAACACATATGGAATCATGTAGTAACCAAAACAAAGTGTTAAACAAATCAAAATGTATTTTATATTTGAGATTATTCAAAGTTACCAATGTAGTTTTGACAGCTTTGCTCACTCTTGTAGAAAATAGTACAAATAAAGAAAAACCCTTGAATGAGTAGGTGTGTCCAAACTTTTGACTGGTATTGTACGTAGACACTTTCATCCAAAGTGACAACATTCCACATATTTTGGCATGTGAACCCAGTGGGAATCAAACCCACAACTCTGGTCTTGTTGGTGCCATGCTCTTACTAACTGAGTCACGTACAGGACCTCTACAATAGATCGGTACAATGCTGTACAATACAATACACCATTACAATGCAGGTGGAAGATGTATGATTTCCATCTCCATGAACTCCTGAGTGGTGCAGCGGTCTAAGGCACTGCATCTCATTGCTAGAGGAGTTTCTACATACCCTGGTTCAATTCCAGGCTGTATCACAACCGGCAATAATTGGGAGTCCCATAGGGAGGCGCAAAATTGGCCCAGCGTTGTCCAGGTTAGGGTTTGACCGGGGTAGGTCGTCATTGTAAATATGACTTGCGTAATTAAATAAAGGTTCAATTATAAATCATTTTAAAAATGAGCATACCACCCTCCTTCAGGCCATGGATCAGACCTATGTCGGCCTTGGATTTGCCATGCCAAAATGTTTTTCCCCAGGTGCATGGACAATTAACATATTTACTGCTATTTTGATGAGAACCTATGGCGAAATGCTCAAGACAGGCTTGATACAAAATATTGCTGCTAAACATTATGTTTCTTTGATTTATTTCATTTGATTACATGATGAAAGATCTTTCCAATGATCACACTTTTGATCACACATGGGATATAAATTATGGAAATGTGATGTTTAGTCAATTTTAATAGGTAGTGCAAGTGTTGCCTTATGTAAAACACAGTGTAATGTACTGTTATTTATGTGATGTAGCATACTCCATTCAAAGTGCAAATTTGAAACATATATCATTTAAAAAATGTTGCTATTGAATTAACTGGTTGTTAAAATGACTAAATCGAGAAAATACTTTATCATTATGTTGTGTTTTGGTGATTAAACCAATGTACTCATTATATTTCACAGCAAATATATTTTGGATCAAAAAAATGAATGCACAATGAAAGGTTTTGAATGTAAGACTATCTGCGTCACAAATGTTCCCAGTTGGAAGTTTTGTACTAAGAGTTCAAAATTCACCACACACTTGTGAAAATAGTAGCGAAGCGTTAAAATTAAAACTACATTAATCCCTATTTTATTCCCGGGGAAATAGAGACCCTCTAATGTACAGGGTATAAAACTACATTAATCCCTATTTTATTCCCGGGGGGGAAATAGAGACCCTCTGATGTACAGGGTATAAAACTACATTAAGCCCTATTTTATTCCCGGGGGGGGGAAATAGAGACCCTCTAATGTAAAGGGTATAAAACTACATTAATCCCTATTTTATTCCCGGGGGGGAAATAGAGACCCTCTAATGTACAGGGTATAAAACTACATTAAGCCCTATTTTATTCCCGGGGGGAAATAGAGACCCTCTAATGTACAGGGTATAAAACTACATTAAGCCCTATTTTATTCCCGGGGGAATAGAGACCCTCTAATGTACAGGGTATAAAACTACATTAAGCCCTATTTTATTCCCGGGGGGAAATAGAGACCCTCTAATGTACAGGGTATAAAACTACATTAAGCCCTATTTTATTCCCGGGGGAATAGAGACCCTCTAATGTACAGGGTATAAAACTACATTAAGCCCTATTTTATTCCCGGGGAAATAGAGACCCTCTAATGTACAGGGTATAAAACTACATTAATCCCTATTTTATTCCCGGGGGGAAATAGAGACCCTCTAATGTACAGGGTATAAAACTACATTAATCCCTATTTTATTCCCGGGGGGGAAATAGAGACCCTCTAATGTACAGGGTATAAAACTACATTAAGCCCTATTTTATTCCCGGGGGAATAGAGACCCTCTAATGTACAGGGTATAAAACTACATTAAGCCCTATTTTATTCCCGGGGGGGGGAAATAGAGACCCTCTAATGTACAGGGTATAAAACTACATTAAGCCCTATTTTATTCCCGGGGGGGGGAATAGAGACCCTCTAATGTACAGGGTATAAAACTACATTAAGCCCTATTTTATTCCCGGGGGGGAAATAGAGACCCTCTAATGTACAGGGTATAAAACTACATTAATCCCTATTTTATTCCCGGGGGGGAAATAGAGACCCTCTAATGTACAGGGTATAAAACTACATTAATCCCTATTTTATTCCCGGGGGAAATAGAGACCCTCTGATGTACAGGGTATAAAACTACATTAAGCCCTATTTTATTCCCGGGGGGGGGAAATAGAGACCCTCTAATGTAAAGGGTATAAAACTACATTAATCCCTATTTTATTCCCGGGGAAATAGAGACCCTCTAATGTACAGGGTATAAAACTACATTAATCCCTATTTTATTCCCGGGGGAAATAGAGACCCTCTGATGTACAGGGTATAAAACTACATTAAGCCCTATTTTATTCCCGGGGGAAATAGAGACCCTCTAATGTAAAGGGTATAAAACTACATTAATCCCTATTTTATTCCCGGGGGAAATAGAGACCCTCTAATGTACAGGGTATAAAACTACATTAAGCCCTATTTTATTCCCGGGGGAATAGAGACCCTCTAATGTACAGGGTATAAAACTACATTAAGCCCTATTTTATTCCCGGGGGGAAATAGAGACCCTCTAATGTACAGGGTATAAAACTACATTAAGCCCTATTTTATTCCCGGGGGGGAAATAGAGACCCTCTAATGTACAGGGTATAAAACTACATTAAGCCCTATTTTATTCCCGGGGGGAAATAGAGACCCTCTAATGTAAAGGGTATAAAACTACATTAAGCCCTATTTTATTCCCGGGGGAATAGAGACCCTCTAATGTACAGGGTATAAAACTACATTAAGCCCTATTTTATTCCCGGGGGAAATAGAGACCCTCTAATGTACAGGGTATAAAACTACATTAAGCCCTATTTTATTCCCGGGGGAAATAGAGACCCTCTAATGTAAAGGGTATAAAACTACATTAAGCCCTATTTTATTCCCGGGGGGAAATAGAGACCCTCTAATGTACAGGGTATAAAACTACATTAAGCCCTATTTTATTCCCGGGGGGGGGAATAGAGACCCTCTAATGTACAGGGTATAAAACTACATTAAGCCCTATTTTATTCCCGGGGGGGAAATAGAGACCCTCTAATGTACAGGGTATAAAACTACATTAAGCCCTATTTTATTCCCGGGGGAAATAGAGACCCTCTAATGTAAAGGGTATAAAACTACATTAAGCCCTATTTTATTCCCGGGGGGGAAATAGAGACCCTCTAATGTACAGGGTATAAAACTACATTAAGCCCTATTTTATTCCCGGGGGGGGGAAATAGAGACCCTCTAATGTACAGGGTATAAAACTACATTAAGCCCTATTTTATTCCCGGGGGGGAAATAGAGACCCTCTAATGTACAGGGTATAAAACTACATTAAGCCCTATTTTATTCCCGGGGGGGAAATAGAGACCCTCTGATGTACAGGGTATAAAACTACATTAAGCCCCATTTTATTCCCGGGGGGGAAATAGAGACCCTCTAATGTACAGGGTATAATTCTTCACTCTGATAGCAGTAAATACAGTAGCAATGCTCTACAGCACTCTTCTGAATGAAAGGCTACAGATAAAATGAAGCACATTAAAAAAGCCTTTCACTAAATGTAAAATTGGCATTAATTATTATTATTATTTTAATCGACTTACAGATGTATATGAATTGTATACAAGAAATCTTATTCTATACTAAGCTAAACTGTGCTTACAAAAACATGTTATTCCAGTAGATGAATCATCCTGTTTTCCCCTAGAGGAACTCGCAAGGCTACACTCACCCCTTCAATGCCGGCAACACATAGAAAACCTTGGTTCTGTCCCAAATAGCACAATATTCACTATATAGTGCACTACTTTTGACCACAGGGCTCTGGTAAAAAGTAGTGCATCATGTAGGGAATAAGGTGCAATGTGGGACACAGACCTTGCTTCAATGCTATTCAAATTCCTCCCTGCAATAAACAACAAAGCTGCTCGTGTCCATACACTGTCAGCAATCACAGAACCTGAGTCATGCATGGTTGGAAAACATGCACTTAACTGTTTCTACTGAGAAAAGTGTTCTGCAAAATAACAGCATTGTTTCTACAATTTCACTCAAGTAATTGTCCCTGCCCATCATACAGATTGTAATAATTGTCATAAGCCATCACAGAAATGACCAATTGTCAAGTGTTATAACTCAATTAAAATGGTTAATTCATTTTCAAAACATTTACTATGTGAAAATGACACCCCATGCTACAATGACAAAAATAGATTATTTCATCATCAGATCAGATCCTGGAACACAGGCTAAGAAGAGGGGAGGTTTTGTGACTGTGTGTGTTTCCTTCTGTGTACATTAATCATGATTAGCCAGGGAGTGAACCGAGTCCTGCAGCACCACATTGTTTGAGATGTCTGGGAGGGTAGGAGGAGCAGGAGCTGAGGGAGGAGGGTGAGGGAGAGGGAAGTGGTGCAGAAGGAGAGGAGGAGGAGGAAGGTGGAGGAGGAGGATGTGGTAGGTGGTGAAGGAGGAGAAGAGGTAGGGTGCCGCAGCCTCAAGTCAGATGTGTTTACTGCTGCATTACACACACACACACACACACACACACACACACACACACACACACACACACACACACACACACACACACACACACACACACACACACACACACACACACACACACACACACACACACACACACACACACACACGTCACTGCAGCTCTGTCCTGTCTGCCATGCCTAACGGAGTTGTACATCTCTCAGCCAGCCAGCCAAGCAGCGACCTGTCCAGCACCCACTCTCCCCCTGCCTCCTAATGATAGCCTTCCCCTGAGGTACCAGGAGGGACATTGTTTTTTAAAGAGAATCAGGTGGAAGAAAAAAGAAGGGTGAGGATAAGAAGGAGAAAAGGAGGCTCACGCACTCTCCTCCTGCCTCCTAATGATAGCCTTCCCCTGAGGTACCAGGATGTATTTTTTTAAGAGATGCAGGTGAAGGAAAAAAGAAGGGTGAGGATAAGAAGGAAGAAAGGAGGCTCACACTCTTCTCTCCTGCTCCACTAATGATCGCTTCCCCCTGCGGTTCTAGGAAAAGGAGGGAGGAGGGGAGGTGGGAGGAAGAGGTGGTGGTGCTGGGGGGGTGGTGGAATGTGGAGGAGTAGGGGAGGACGCAGAGGTGGATGAGGAGGAGGAGAATGTGAAGTGGGTGGAAGAGAGGAGAAGGAAGAGGTAGAAGTGGATGAGAGGATGAGCAGAGGGAGGTAGGGTGGAGGAGGGGATGAGGAGAGGTGGAGGAGGAGGAGGTGGTGGTGGAAAAGACAGTGGAGGAGGTGATATAGGAGGAGAAGGAGGAGGAGGTGATCTGCATCGCTTCTCGCTCACCCTCTCACACTTAAGCCCTGTTTATACCTGGTTCTAACATGCATCTTTTGTCCTGATCCTGTCCAAATGTTGATTGGGCCCACATTTTTTAAAAGGTGTAGACAATCAAAAGACACATTGTGATCAGATCATCCTGCCCAACTACGGAGTGTAGTCAGACGCATTGTGTCCGGCTATCTTAGAAGTGATGACAGATCTGGACAGAGAAACCATTGAAATTATTATTATTATGCCCTCTAAAATCATCAACAGGTGGCACCATTGACTGATGACATCAATATGTGTCTTATAATAAATAAATAAATAAATACATTTTTAAGAATAGCTGTGAACTAATTTGCATAAAGGAAGAGACAAGGTAATCTGGTCACAATGCAGACACAGTGGACTGATAAGAGACATTTTTTTATACCATTTCTGAAAATGTGGGCACAATCACAATGTGGAAAAGATCAGGAAAAAAGAGCCATGTTTACACCAGGTATAAACAGGGCTAGAATGTCTGGCACCTTTCTGCTGTCTCTTATGATGTGGATCCTCCTGAAAAATGTAGGCGCTTCATCGGTAATGACATCAGTGTCGTTGAATCACATACTTGTGGTAATTCATGCTTGAAACAATTAATTTATATTCATGCTTGTTATTTTAGTTAATTAGGAGGCAGAAAATGATAAACTGTGCATTGGACAAAAAACTTTATTATTCAAGTGGAATTGATAGTGTTTTAGCAACATGAAATCTTAATCAAATCTGTTCATATACACCCCCAGGAAGAATATGACACCTTTTTATCTGACAAGCGAGCACCTAGATATGGTCATTTTCACATTTTCATATGACATATAGTAAGACATTTGTCAAGATTCTATAGCATCGGAAAGCCGGTGTGTGTTTGTTTTCAGCAAACTTAGCGTGTAAATATTTGTATGAACAAAACAAGAATCAACAACTGAGACATAAACTGAACCAGTTCCACAGACATGTGACTTATAGAAATTGAATAATGTGTCCCTGAGCAAAGGGTCAAAATCAAAAGTAACAGTCAGTATATGGTGTGGCCACCAGCTGCATTAAGTACTGCAGTGCATCTCCTCCTCACGGACTGCACCAGATTTGCCAGTTCTTGCTGTGAGATGTTACCCCACTCTTCCACCAAGGCAAGTTCCCGGACATTTCTGGGGGGAATGGCCCTAGCACTCACCCTCCGATCCAACAGGTCCCAGACGTGCTCAATGGAATTGAGATCCGGGCTCATCGCTGCCATGTTGCAGGAAATCACACACAGAATGAGCAGTATGACTGGTGGCATTGTCATGCTGGAGGGTCATGTCAGGATGAGCCTACAGGAAGGGTACCACATGAGGGAGGAGGATGTCTTCCCTGTAACGCACAGTGTTGAGATTGCCTGTAATGACAACAAGCTCAGTCCGATGATGCTGTCACACACCGCTCCAGAACATGACGGACCCTACACCTCCAAATTGATCCCGCTCAAGAGTACATGCCTTGGTGTAACGCTCATTCCTTTGACGATAAACGTGAATGCGACCATCCGACAAAACCATGACTCATCAGTGAAGAGCACTTTTTGCCAGTCCTGTCTGGTCCAGCGACGGTGGGTTTGTGCCCATAGGCTTCGTTGTTGCTGGTGATGTCTGTTGAGGACCTGCCTACAACAGGCCTGCAAGCCTTAAGTCCAGCCTCTCTCAGCCTATTGTGGACAGTCTGAGCACTGATGGAGGGATTGTGCGTTCCTGGTGTAACTCGGGCAGTTGTTATTTCCATCCTGTACCTGTCCCACAGGTATGATGTTTGGATGTACCGATCCTATGCAGGTGATGTTACATGTGGTCTGCCACTGCGGGGACGATCAGCTGTCCATCCTGTCTACCTGTAGCGCTGTCTTAGGCGTCTCACAGTACGGACATTGCAATTTATTGCCCTGGCCACATCTGCCGTCTTCATGCCTCCTTGCAGCATTTCTAAGGCACGTTCACGTAGATGAGCAGGGACCCTGGGCATCTTTCTAAAGGCCTCTTTAGTGTACTAAGTTTTCATAACTGTGACCTTAATTGCCTTCCCTCTGTAAGCTGTTAGTGTCTTAATTCCTATGGCTTAGATCCAGATCGATATGACAACAGCCAGTGAAAGTGCAGGGCGCCAAATTCAAAACAACAGAAATCTAATAATTAAAATTCCTCAAACATACAAGTATTTTCACACCATTTTAAAGATAAACTTGTTGTTAATCCCACCACAGTGTCCGATTTCTAAAAGGCTTTACGACAAAAGCACACCAAACTATTATGTTAGGTCTGCACCTAGTTACAGAAAAACAGGCATTTTTCCAGCCAAAGAGAGGAGTCACAAAAAGCAGAAATAGAGAGAGAATGAATCACTAACCTTTGATGATCTTCACCAGATGACACTCATAGGACTTCATGCTACACAATACATGTATGTTTTGTTCGATAAAGTTCATATTTATATCCAAAAATCTCAGTTTAGCTTTGCTTCCAAAACATCCAGTGATTTTCCAGAGAGCCACATCAATTTACAGAAATACTCATCATATAGGTTGATGAAAATACAAGTGTTATGCATGGAACTTTAGATAAACTTCTCCCCAATGCAACCTCTGTGTCAGATTTCAAAAAAGCTTAACCAAAAAAGCACACCATGCAATAATCTGAGTACAGCGCTCAGAGACCAAAACAAGCCATACAGATACCCGCCATGTTGTGGAGTCAAAAGAAGTCAAAATAGCCTTATAAATATTCACTTTCCTTTGATGATCTTCATCCGAATGCACTCCCGGGAATCCCAGATCCACAATAAATGTTTTATTTGTTCGATAAAGTCCATCACCAAATACCTCCTTTTTGTTTGCGCATTTAGTAAACATTCCAAACTCACAACGTGCGGGCAAGTCCAAGCGAAAGTTCAGACAATAAGTCCCATTACAGTTAGTAGAAACACGTCAAACGAAGTACAAAATCAATCTTTAGAATGTTTTTATCATAAATCTTCAATACTTTTTCAAGGGGAGAATTCCTTTGTCTGTAGAAATGCAATGAAACAGAGCTAAATATCATGTGAGGACGCGTGATCAGCTCATGGCACTCTGGCAGACCTCTGACTCATTCAGCTCTCATTCCCCTCTCCTTCACAGTAGAAGCATCAAACAAGGTTCTAAAGACTGGTGACATCTAGTGGAAGCCGTAGGAAGTGCAATATGACCCATAGACACTGTATATTCAATAGGCAATGACTTGAAAAACTACCAACCTCACTTCCTGGTTGGATTTTATCTCAGGTTTTTGCCTGCCATATGAGTTATGCTATACTCACAGACATCATTCAAACAGTTTCAGAAATTCAGAGTGTTTTCTATCCAAATCTACTAATGCTATGCATATATTAGTAACTGGGACTGAGTAGCAGGCAGTTTACTCTGGGCACCTTATTCATCCAAGCTACTCAATACTGCCCCCAGCCATAAGAAGTTTTAATGACCATTCCACAGGTGCATGTTCATTAATTGTTTATGGTTCATTGAACATGCATGTGAAACATTGTTTAAATCCTTTACAATGAAGATCCGTGAAGTTATTTGGATTTTTACGAATTATCTTTGAAAGACAGGGTCTTTTATTGCTGAGTTTATATATACAGTACCAGTCAAAAGTTTGAAAAACCTACTCATTCAAGGGTTGTTCTTTATTTGTACTATTTTCTACATTGTAGAATAATAGTGAAGACATCAAAACTATGAAATAACAGATATGGATTTATGTAGTAACCAAAAAAGTGTTAAACAAATGACAATATAATTTATAATTAGAATCTTAAAAGTAGCCACCATTTGCCTTGATGACAGCTTTGCACACTCTTGGCATTCTCTCATCCAGCTTCATGAGGAATGCTTTTCCTTCACTCTTTTGCCAAAATCATCCCAAACCATCTCAGTTGGGTTGATGTCGGTAAATGTGGAGGCCAGGTCATCTGATGCAGCACTCTTCTGGGTCAAATAGCTTTTACACAGCCTGGAGGTGTGTTTTGGGTAATTGTCCTGTTGAAAAACAAATGATAGTCCCACTAAGCGCAAACCAGGTGGGATGGCTTAACGCTGCAGAATGCTGTGGTAGCCAAGCTGGTTAAGTGTGCCTTGAATTCTAATTAAATCATTGACCGTGTCACCAGCAAAGCACCCCAACACCATCACACCTCTTCCTCCATTCTTCATAGTGGGAACCACACATGCGGAGATCATCTGTTCACCTACTGTCTGTCTCACAAAGACACAGCGGTTGGAACCAAAAATCTCACATTTGGACTCATCAGACCAAAGGACAGATTTCCACTGCTTTATTGTCCATTGCTCGTGTTTCTTGGCCCAAGCAAGTCTCATCTTCACAATGATGTCCTTTAGTAGTGGTTTCTTTGCAGCAATTCAACCATGAAGGCCTGATTCACGCAGTCTCACAGTTAATGTTGAGATGTGTCTGTTACTTTGGGCTGCAATCTGAGGCTGGTAACTCTAATGAACATATCCTCTGCAGGAGAGGTAACTCTGGTTTCTCCTTTTCTGTGGCAGTCCTCATGAGAAACATTTTCATTATAACGCTTGATGGTTTTTGCAACTGCACTTGAAGAAATTTTCAAAGTTCTTGAAATGTTCCGCATTGACTGATCTTCATGTCTTCAAGTAATAATGGACTGTCGTTTCTCTTTGCTTATGTGTTATATTTGTTCTTGCTATAATATGAACTTGGTATTTACCAAGTAGGGCTATTCTGTATTCCATCCCTACCTTGTCACAACACAACTGATTGGCTCAAACACATTAAGAAGGAAGGAAATTCCACAAACTAACTTTTAACAAGGCACATTAATTGGAAGCATTCCAGGTGACTACCTCATGAAGCTGGTTGAGAGAATGCCAAGAGTGTGCAAAGCTGTCATCAAGGCAAATGGTGGCTTCTTTGAAGAATTCAAAATCTAAAATTAATTTTGATGTGTTTTACACTTTTTTGGTTACTACATGATTCCATATGTGTTAGAGTTGTGATGCCTTCACTAGTAGTATTCCTCAATGTAGAAAATAGTAAAAATAAAGAAAAACCCTTGAATGAGTAGGTGTGTCTAAACCTTTGACTTGTACTGTAATGTACTGTATATATACCACCAATATACAGTAACAGTCAAAGTTTTCTACATTGTAGAATATATATATATATATATTTCCTGAGCTTTCTTATATCTCCTAGATATAGGACAAACACTTCAAAACCTTATTCCTGTCTTTTTTTAACCATTTATGAATGTGCTATTCAACATGTTCCTATGGGCTGTAGCTGTAAAGGCCAAATTCAATATTTGATTAATATTTTTTTAATATATTTGTTTGATACCTAAAGCGGTCTTAAAATTGCAAATCAAATAGCTAAATGATCCATGCTATGACCTTCTTAAATCAATTCCATATCAGCTTAGAAGGAAGTAATTGAAGTGAAAGAGAAAGGAAATAGAGCACACACACAGTGACTCTGAGACCCTTGAGTGTTCCAGGTCGTCTGCAATGCCTGCTTTTTCTCTCACCACTCGGCTGCACAGCCCCAGGCTTTACTGAAAACACTTGTGATAGTCTCCCTGTTATGTCTATTGATTTCTATGTCTCTCTCTCTCATACTACTTTTTCTTCTGCTACCACTTTCTTCTCTTTGTTATCCTTTCCCTTTCTCTGTTTTCAAGTGTGTGTGTCTGCGTGCATGTGTGTGTACCCTTTTGTGCTAAAATAAAGGTGGCATCTGTGGTTCTGATGCCATGTCCCTCTGACTGCGTGGTGGTGAGGAGCAGTCACCTTGGCTTGGAGTTGGCGGCAGTTGCATATCAGTCGGTCATCAGGGGTGAGTGTGTTGAATTTTAAGTTTCCTCCTCGTGCTTGCTAAATAAATACAATTTCAAATGAAATTTTGTCTGGTACAGGGAGGATCTTTTAGCTGGTCCAGGATATCAGCTGGCCCAGTTATCAGGAGTATGGTGCACATTTTAGGACACCCTCAAGAGACTTAATCTTGATACGTGGTCAAGGTAAACCAATAGTGTGGTCCTGGAAGAATTCATTCACACCAAAATGGATATATTTGGTCATTTGCATTACCGTACTGTAGAAACTAGCAAAACAAGCATTAACAACAATGCAAACCCTCAGAAGACTTGGAAACCATTGGGGAGATTGCATGTCTTCAAATAAAGTTTTTCATCTGACTCGTGAATGTGACTTTGTTTTGTTTCAGCCAGCTGTTCTTCAGGCCTCCCATGCTCCCCTGGTTGTTCCACCCATCTGCCCCCCTGAAGGGGAACATCCACGGCTTCTTTAAAAACACACAAATACACAACAACTAAGTAAACACCATCTGAGAGAATACCTGATTGGCTCCCTTGGCATTTTGAGCTGCTTTATTTGATTGGCTGCTTATTACATTTTGGTGTATTATACAGTAAAATATTGTTTATTGTTGTGTAAATGTACCTAAATGTACCTAAAGATGTAAACTAATTATCGATATGCTATTGTAGGTACAATCTTTTATGCTGTAAAAAATGTATGATATATACCCATTGATTTTTGGAAGAATATAACTTAGAAATGCCTTGCAAGGGGCTGCCTTTGGCTGAAAAACAAATTACAGATAGTGCCTTTAATGTTGTGTAAAACTCCTCATTCTTTCACAGTTTTTTTTTTGTCATATTGTCTGGTTAGGAGCAGCAGACGATCGACCTGTATCCATTGCAATATATACTAAATTCTTCACTTCCATGAATATTAATGAATTTGTGTCTTAGAAGAATTCCTCCAGTACTGCACATGGCATTAATATGTGCAGTGACATGTAATCCATACAGCCAGGACACTTGTGATATAAGCTAGTATTTGACATCTATCCATGTTTGAGGGCGTCGGGAGATCAAATGGAAACCGGCCACTAGGCGCAGTGAGCGCTGCTACTTTTCACGTAAGCATCTGCCTCTGGTGCCAAAGGTTGAATGTTCAAACCCAGTGATAGAAAATGTTTTTTGAGATTTTTGTTTTAAGCCTATACCAAACCCTTACCTTAACCATTCCGAGTTCATGCCTAAACTTAACCCTATCTTTAAAAATTCTGAGGTAATGCCTAAACTTCACCTTAAACACTTTGACATTTTATGTTTGTAAGGGGTTAAATGGAGATCATTGAGACCCATTCAGATTCACTGTGAGGGGTTAAACAGAGATTATTGAGACCCATTCAGATTCACTGTGAGGGGTTAAACAGAGATTATTGAGACCCATTCAGATTCACTGTGAGGGGTTAAACAGAGATTATTGAGACCGATTCAGATTCACTGTGAGGGGTTAAACAGAGATTATTGAGACCGATTCAGATTCACTGTGAGGGGTTAAACAGAGATTATTGACACCCATTCAGATTCACTGGGAGGTTTTAAACAGAGATTATTGAGACCCATTCAGATTCACCGTGAGGGGTTAAACGAGGCTAAAGTGTGTCCCAAATGGCACCCTAGTCCCTATATAGTGCATTACTTTTGACCAGGGCCCATAGGGAAGTGCAATGTGTAGGAAATTGTGTGCCATTTGGTGACCGAGCCTCCACACTGTGGAGCACATACACACACATACACATACACATACACATACACATACACATACACATACACATACACATACACACACACACACGCACACAAACACATACACACACATATACACACACTCAGCCCAGGGTCTTATGTGTAGAGCCGTCTTATCTGCTCCTATCTGTGCCGCTCAGATGGTCCATAATTGGGGTCTAAATCTTCAAAAGAAACCCCTTGGGAGCCCCAGACACAAAGAAGAGAAGACACACACACGCACACTCAAACACCTCTGTCTGACAAAAACACAAGCCGCCACCCCCCCCCACATATACACATCTCACGTATTTCATACGTGGTGATGCTTGATCAGAGAGTGACCGTAGGGAGGCCCTATCCATTGATCAAACTATGCTTTAACCTCAAAACGGGACAAGAAGGCTGAGCGTAGAGGCTGTCATGCTGGGCGCCTGACTGCTACCTTTGGAAGAGCGTTGTAGAGGGATACCAGCCAAGAGATCTGAACCGAAGACATGGTAGATATCACACACATTCTCTCTTGTGCACACACACACACATACATACACATACACATACACATACACATACACATACACATACACATACACATACACATACACATACACACACACACACGCAAATACCTTTTTTTATAAATGTTTTTTTCACCTTTATTTAACCAGGTAGGCTAGTTGAGAACAAGTTCTCATTTACAACTGCGACCTGGCCAAGATAAAGCAAAGCAGTGTGACAAAAACAACAACACAGAGTTACACATGGGATAAACAAATGTACAGTCAATAATACAATAGAAAAAAAGAAAGTCTATATACAGTGTGTGCAAATGGCTTGATGAGGTAAGGCAATAAAAAGGCCATAGTAGCAAGTAACTACAATTTAGCTAATTAACACTGGGTTGATAGATGTGCAGATGATGTACAAGTATAAATACTGCTGTGCAAAAGAGCAGAAAATGAAATAAAAACAATATGGGGATGAGGTAGACAGATTGGATGGGCTGTTTACAGAGGGGCTATGTGCAGCTGCAGCGATCGGTTAGCTGTTCGGATAGCTGATGTTTAAAGTTAGTGAGGGAAATATAAGTCTCCAGTTTAAGCGATTTTTGCAATTCGTTCTAGTCATTGGCAGCAGAGAACTGGAAGGAAAGGCGGCCAAGGGAGGTGTTGGCTTTGGGAAGGACCAGTGAGATATACCTGCTGGAGCGCATGCTATAAGTGGGTGTTGTTATCGTGACCAGTGAGCTGAGATAAGGCGGAGCTTTACCTAACAAAGACTTCTACATGACCTGGAACCTGGGTCTGGCGACGAATATGTAGCGAGGGCCAGCCGATTAGAGCATACAGGTCGCAGTGATGGGTGGTATACCCTCTGCCCTGGACACCATATGTGAATTGATTGCCCCCCATCTATCTTCTGAGCTCGTGCTGCTAGGTGACCTAAACTGGGACATGCTTAACACACCGGCCAACCTACAATTTAAACTTGACTTCAATCTCACACAAATTATCAATGAACCTATCAGGTACATCCCCAAATCTGTAAACACGGCCACCCTCATAGATATCATCCTAACTAACTCGCCTTCCAAATAAACCTCTGCTGTTTTCAACCAAGATCTCATCGATCATTGCCTCATTCCCTGCATCGTTAATGGGTCTGCGGTCAAACGACCACCCCTCATTATTGTCAAACGCTCCCTAAAACATTTATACGAACAGGCCTTTCTAATTGACCTGGCCGGGGTATCCTGGAATGACATTGACCTCATCCCGTCAGTAGAGGATGCCTGGTTATTCTTTAAAAGTGCCTTCCTCACCATCTTAAATAAGCATGCTCAATTAAAAAAATGTAGAACTATGAATAGATATAGCCCTTGGTTCACTCCAGACCTGTCTGCCCTTGACCAGCACAAAACATCCTGTGGCGTTCTGCATTAGCATCGAATAGCCCCTGTGATATGCAACTTTTTAGGGTAATTAGGAACCAATATACACAGGCAGTTAGGAAAGCTAAGGATAGCTTTTTCAAAAAGAAATTTGCAACCTGTAGTACAAACTAAAAAAAGTTATAGGACACTGTAAAGTCCATGGAGAATAAGAGCACCTCCTCCCAGCTGCCCACTGCTCTGAGGCTAAGAAACACTGTCACTACCGATAAATCCACAATAATTGAGAATTTCAATAAGCATTTTCCTACAGCTGGCCATGCTTCCACCTGGCTACCCCTACCCCTGCGCTCCCCACAGCAACCCGCCCAAACCTCCCCCACCTCTCCTTCACTCAAATCCAGATTTGACTTCACAGTGCCATCCGTTTAGTCCCCAAAGCCCCATATACTACCCACCACTGCGACCTGTATGATCTCGTTGGCTGGCCCTCGCTTCATACTCGTTGCCAAACCCACTGGCTCCAGGTCATCTACAAGTCTCTGTTAGGTAAAGCCCCGCCTTATCTTAGCTCACTGGTCACCATAGCAGCACCCACCCGTAGCACACGCTCCAGCAGGTATATCTCACTGGTCACTGGTCACTGGTCACCCTCAAAGCCAATTCTTCCTCTCCTTCTATTTCTCTGCTGCCAATGACTGGTACGAACTGCAAAAATCTCTGAAGCTGGATACTCTTCCCTGCCTCACTAGCTTTAAGCACCAGCTGTCAGAGCAGCTCACATACCACTGCACCTGTACATAGCTCATCTGTAAATAGCCCATCCAATCTACCTCATCACCATACTGAATTTATTTATTTATTTATCTTGCTCCTTTGCACTCCAATATCTCAACTTGCACATTCATCTTCTGCACATCCTACCATTCCAGTGTTTAATTGCTATATTGTAATTACTTCACCACCATGGTCTATTTATTGCCTTACCTCTCTTATCCTACCTCATTTGCACATGTCGTATGTAGATTTTTCTACTGTATTATTGATTGTATGTTTGTTTATTCAATGTGTAACTCTGTGTTGTTGTTTGTGTCAAACTGCTTTGCTCTATCTTGGCCAGGTCGCAGTTGCAAATGAGAACTTGTTCTCAACTAGCCTACCTGGTTAAATAAAGGTTAAATAAAACAAAAATAAATGGAGCTTTGGTGACAAAACAGATGGCACTGTGACAGACTGCATCCATTTTGCTGAGTAGAGTGTTGGAGGCTATTTTGTAAATAACATCGCCGAAGTCGAGGATGGGTAGGATAGTCAGTTTTACGAGGGTATGTTTGGCTGCGTGAGTGAAGGAGGCTTTGTTGCGGAATAGAAAGCTGATTCTAGATTTAATTTTGGATTGGAGATGTTTAATATGAGTCTGGAAGGAGAGTTTACAGTCTAGCCAGACCTAGTTATTTGTAGTTGTCCACATATTCTAAGTCAGAACCGTCCAGAGTAGTGATGCTAGTCAGGTGGGCGGGTGCGGGCAGCGAACGGTTCAAAAGCATGCATTTAGTTTTACTAGCATTTTAAGAGCCGTTAGAGGCCACGGAAGGAGTGTTGTATGGCATTGAAGCTCGTTTGGAGGTTTGTTAATAACACAGTGTCCAAAGAAGGGCCAGATGTATACAGAATGGTGTTGTCTGTGTAGAGGTGGATCAGGGAATCACCAAGAGCGACATCGTTGATATATACAGAGAAGTCGGGACGAGAATTGAGCCCTGTGGCAACCCCATAGAGACTGCCAGTGGTCAGGATAACAGGCCCTCCTATTTGAGACACTGTACTCTGTCTGAGAAGTAGTTGATGAACCAGGCGAGGCAGTCATTTGAGAAACCAAGGCTGTTGAGTCTGTCGATAAGAATACGGTGATTGACCGAGTTGAAAGCCTTGGCCAGGTCAATGAAGACGGCGGCGTAGTACAATCTTTTAGTGATTGCGGTTATGATATCGTTTAGTACCTTGAGCGTGGCTGAGGTGCACCCATGACCAGCTCGTAAACCGAATTGCACAGGGGAGAAAGTACGGTGGGATTCGAAATGGTCAGTGATCTGTTTATTACAGTTTTTCCCAATTGCTAAAACACAATTTTGCAAACTAGGCTGGTTTTGTCAAAATACTTAACACAATTCACAAAACCACACACCCAAACTGCAAAATACCTCATATATCCTGCAAAATGAAGCACTGCAACCAAAACTACATATAGCATTATCAAAATCAAACATTTGCACGAAATGGCACACACTTCATTCATATTACCAGATTTTTGTCTAACCAACTACACACTGTTGGGCATAATGAAAAGCACTCTCATCTTTAGTATGCTTTGCCATAATACTAAAATATTTCAAATTGTAGAAAATCTTCAGATGCACAGAAATATTTGCAGATACACACACATGCTTTTGAAACAGTTTATTTATTTATTTTAATAAACAAGTCAGTGTATGCACAGCAGATACTGTATATTTACATTGGACTGAACAAAAATATGCTCACAAAAGAAAACAGTAAACTGAAAAAGAAAATTGCAGAAAAAATGTGCAGAAGAAAATATATAGAAAAAAAGAGGCAAGAAAAATAATTAGGCAGCATCTTGCCGCACAGCTGGGTCTGGCCACAACGCCTCGTCCACATCACAGGCAATATCTTTCCTTGCCAGACATCGAGGGAAAAAGGGCCTTGAGTGCCTTATCCATTCCTGAATTTCACCCACATCAATCTCATCACATGCCTCTTCCATAGCCTGCACAAGAGAAATGAGAACAAAGGGCTGCCGGTCGTATACCTTCCCCCGCCATGCCGAAAACAACTCTTCTATAGGGTTCAGAAATGGTGAGTATGGTGGGAGGTATTGCACGAGAAATGGTGGGTGGTCAGCAAACCAGTTTTGGACTGGGGCTGCATGATGAAAGCTCACGTTGTCCCATACTACAACGTACTGGGTTCTTTGATGATCTGCATCAGTCATACGCTCTGGTGGTATGAGAATGTTGTGGAGTCTGTCCAGAAATGTGATAATATGGGCTGTGTTGTATGGTCCAAGGATGGCATGACGGTGGAGGACACCATGCCTGGAGATGGCAGCGCACATTGTGATGTTCCCACCACGGTGGCCAGGAACATCTATAATGGCTCTGTGGCCAATGACGTTTCTCTCCCTTCTTCTGGTCTCTGCTAGGTTGAACCCAGCCTCATCTATAAAGATGAACTCATGTGGGATTGCATGAGCATCCATTTCCAGTACTCCCTGAAAACAAAGAACAAAAGCAGTCAATATGGTGTTATCCAGTACACTGGGAAACAATGTTGCGTGTAGTGTACTGCAGTCAATATTGTACTTACATCCACATATGCTCGTCTGACCTCTGTTTCTTTGAGAGTTTCTCTCAAACAGCACCTTATAAAGTTGTTTAATTCTGATTCGATTTCGCGTGAGAATGCGAGCCAATGTGGACAGACTGACTCGTTGAATGTTGTTGAATATGGTGTTGTCTTGGATGATGTGGCTTTGAATTTCTCGTAATCTGATTTTTAATATATAATAATATATGCCATTTAGCAGACGCTTTTATCCAAAGCGACTTACAGTCATGTGTGCATACATTCTACGTATGGGTGGTCCTGGGAATCGAACCCACTACCCTGGCGTTACAAGTGCCATGCTCTACCAACTGAGCTACAGAAGGACCACCTAAAATGTTAAACCAAGTTTACAATGTTAGCTTCCTGTACCCCGGTGAACATTTGGCCCCTTCCTCTACCATGGTCGCGTCTCTCAGTCCTTTAGAAAAACAAAAAAACAAAAATATAGGGCTGGCCAATGCAGCCTAAAGATATTTCCCCCACAGTAGAGTAAATTCTACAGGAAATGTGTGCAGTTAGTGTATGACATCAGCCATTCATGAAGTAAACAGGTGTCACCCAACTGATACACTATGACATGGGGTGTACTACATAGTGTGAAAGAAATTTTGGTTACATACCTGTACTCCAGTCTAAATGTCCGGATGACACAGGCGACAGTAAAACAGCTCAAGTTGGGCTGCACTCTCTGTCCAGCCTCTCGCATTGTCAGCCCATGGTTGATGACATGATCAACTAAGGTTGCTCTGATTTCATTTGAAAGATGTTGTCTTCTTTGGCCATGAACTCCTCTACCAGCTCTACCCATACCTCTCACTCTTCCTCCCCCTCTCATTCTCACCCTCCCTCTTCCTCTTCCTCTCTCTGCAACGGCTTCCACTGTTGTTGTAAAACAAAAGGTGCTCACCTGTGGTCTTTTCATAGTGCTTACTTCCTGATTGAAGTGGTAACAATTAACCATTGAGGTGTTTGGCCAGGTGGCACATGTATTGGCCAATTAGCTCATGTAGTGTAATTTTGAATGGCAGTGTTTTGAAATGGCAAACATGTGACTTTATGTCAGATTGTTGTGTCTTATGCAGAGAACCGTGTGCAATGCATTTAAAAAGTGCCATTTTGAATTGCAAAATGTGTGTAAAGCAGAAAATGTGTTTAGACTTTTGGAGACTTCAGAAGAGGTTTTGCTCTCTGTGTGTCAGTTTAAATAATTGTGCTGTGCATGTCATTTTAGTGTGTTAGCAATTGGAAAAAACTGTAACTTGGCTTTCGAAGACTTTAGAAAGGCAGGGCAGGGTGGATTTATGTCTATAACGGTTTGGGTCTAGAGTTTCACCCCCTTTGAAGAGGGGGATGACCACGGCAGCTTTCCAATCTTTAGGGATCTCAGACGATAAGAAAGAGAGGTTGAACAGACTGGTAATAGGGGTTGCAACAATGGTTAATTTTAGAAAGAGAGTGAGTCCAGATTGTCTAGCCCAGCTGATTTGTACGGTTCCAGGTTTTGCAGCTCTTTCAGAACATCTGCTATCTGGATTTGGGTGAAGGAGAAGCTGGGGAGGCTTGGGCAAGTAGCTGCGGAGGGTGCAGAGCTGTTGACCGGGTTTGGGTTAGCCAGGAGGAAAGCATGGCCAGCCGTTGAGAAATGCTTATTGAAATTCTTGATTATCGTGGATTTATCAGTGGTGCCAGTGTTTCCTAGCCTCAGTGCAGTGGGCAGCTGGGAGGAGGTGGGTTTAGGGTTAACCCTAACCCTAACCCTCTTGTTCTCCATGGACTTTACAGTGTCCCAAAACTTTTTGGAGTTAGAGCTACAGGATGCACATTTATGCCTTTGCATTCCTGACTGATTGTGTGTATTGGTTCCTGACTTCCCTGAACAGTTGCATATCGCGGGGACTATTCGTTGCTATTGCAGTCCGCCACAGGATGTTTTTGTGCTGGTCGAGGGCAGTCAGGTCTGGAGTGAATCAAGAGCTATATCTGTTCTTAGTTCAACATTTTTTGAAAGGGGCATGCTTATTTAAGATGGTGAGGAAATTACTTTTAAAGAACGACCAGGCATCCTCGACTGACGGGATGAGGTAAATATCCTTCCAGGATACCCGGGCCAGGTCGATGAGAAAGGCCTTGTCACAGAAGTGTCTTAGGGAGCTTTTGACAGTGATTAGGGGTGGTCTTTTGACCGCGGTCCCGTAGCGGACGCAGGCAATGAGGCAGTGATTGCTGAGATCCTGATTGAAAACAGGGGAGGTGTATTTGGAGGGCAAGTTGGTCAGAATAATATCTATGAGGGTGGCCATGTTTACAGATTTTGCGTTCCTTGATAATTTGTGTGAGATTGAGGGCATCTAGCTTAGATTGTAGGACTGCTGGGGTGTTCAGCAAATCCCAGTTTAGGTCACATAACAGAACAAACTCTGAAGATAGATGAGGAGCAATCAATTCACATATGGTGTCCAGGGCACAGCTGGAAGGTGATTGGGGTCTATAACAGGCGACAACAGTGAGAGACTTATTTCTGGAGAGATTCATTTTTAAAATTGGAAGCTTGAACTGTTTTGGCATAGACCTGGAAAGTATGGCAGAACTTTGCAAGCTATCTCTGCAGTAGATTGCAACTCCTCCCCCTTTGGCAGTTCTATCTTGACAGAAAATATTGTCGTTGGGGATGGAAATCTCTGAATTTTTGGTGGCCTTCCTAAGCCAGGATTCAGACACGGCAAGGACATCAGGGTTGGCGGAGTGTGCTAAAGCAGTGAGTAAAGCAAACTTAGGGAGTAGGCTTCTGATGTTAACATACATTTTTTTAAATTATTTTTTATTTATTTCACCTTTATTTAACCAGGTAGGCTAGTTGAGAACAGGTTCTCATTTGCAACTGCGACCTGGCCAAGATAAAGCATAGCAGTGTGAACAGACAACACAGAGTTACACATGGAGTAAACAATTAACAAGTCAATAACACAGAGAAAAAAGGGGAGTCTATATACAATGTGTGCAAAAGGCATGAGGAGGTAGGCAAATAATTACAATATTGCAGATTAACACTGGAGTGATAAATGATCAGATGATCATGTACAGGTAGAGATATTGGTGTGCAAAAGAGCAGAAAAGTAAATAAATAAAAACTGTGGGGATGAGGTAGGTGAAAATGGGTGTGCTATTTACCAATAGATTATGTACAGCTGCAGCGATCGGTTAGCTGCTCAGCTAGCTGATGTTTGAAGTTGGTGAGGGAGATAAAAGTCTCCAACTTCAGCGATTTTTGCAATTCGTTCCAGTCACAGGCAGCAGAGTACTGGAACGAAAGGCGCCCGAATGAGGTGTTGGCTTTAGGGATGATCAATGAGACACACCTGCTGGAGCGCGTGCTACGGATGGGTGTTGCCATCGTGACCAGTGAGCTGAGATAAGGCGGAGCTTTGCCTAGCATGGCCTTGTAGATGACCTGAAGCCAGTGGGTCTGGCGACGAATATGTAGCGAGGGCCAGCCGACTAGAGCATACAGGTCGCAGTGGTGGGTAGTATAAGGTGCTTTAGTGACAAAACGGATGGCACTGTGATAAACTGCATCCAGTTTGCTGAGTAGAGTGTTGGAAGCAATTTTGTAGATGACGTCGCCGAAGTCGAGGATCGGTAGGATAGTCAGTTTTACTAGGGTAAGCTTGGCAGCGTGAGTGAAGGAGGCTTTGTTGCGGAATAGAAAGCCGATTCTTGATTTGATTTTCGATTGGAGATGTTTGATATGGGTCTGGAAGGAGAGTTTGCAGTCTAGCCAGACACCTAGGTACTTATAGGTGTCCACATATTCAAGGTCGGAACCATCCAGTGTGGTGATGCTAGTCGGGCATGCGGGTGCAGGCAGCGATCGGTTGAAAAGCATGCATTTGGTTTTACTAGCGTTTAAGAGCAGTTGGAGGCCACAGAAGGAGTGTTGTATGGCATTGAAGCTCGATTGGAGGTTAGATAGCACAGTGTCCAATGACGGGCCGAAAGTGTATACAATGGTGTCGTCTGCGTAGAGGTGGATCAGGGAATCGCCCGCAGCAAGAGCAACATCATTGATATATACAGAGAAAAGAGTCGGCCCGAGAATTGAACCCTGTGGCACCCCCATAGAGACTGCCAGAGGACCGGATAACATGCCCTCCGATTTGACACAGTGAACTCTGTCTGCAAAGTAATTGGTGAACCAGGCAAGGCAGTCATCCTTAAAAACCGAGGCTACTGAGTCTGCCGATAAGAATATGGTGATTGACAGAGTCGAAAGCCTTGGCAAGGTCGATGAAGACGGCTGCACAGTACTGTCTTTTATCGATGGCGGTTATGATGTCGTACCTTGAGTGTGGCTGAGGTGCACCCGTGACCGGCTCGGAAACCAGATTGCATATCGGAGAAGGTACGGTGGGATTCGAGATGGTCAGTGACCTGTTTGTTGACTTGGCTTTCGAAGACCTTAGATAGGCAGGGCAGGATGGATATAGGTCTGTAACAGTTTGGGTCCAGGGTGTCTCCCCCTTTGAAGAGTGGGATGACTGCGGCAGCTTTCCATTCCTTGGGGATCTCAGACGATATGAAAGAGAGGTTGAACAGGCTGGTAATAGGGGTTGCGACAATGACGGCGGATAGTTTCAGAAATAGAGGGTCCAGATTGTCAAGCCCAGCTGATGTATACGGGTCCAGGTTTTGCAGCTCTTTCAGAACATCTGCTATCTGGATTTGGGTAAAGGAGAACCTGGAGAGGCTTGGGCGAGGAGCTGCGGGGGGGCCGGAGCTGTTGGCCGAGGTAGGAGTAGCCAGGCGGAAGGCATGGCCAGCCGTTGAGAAATGCTTGTTGAAGTTTTCGATAATCATGGATTTGTCGGTGGTGACCGTGTTCCCTAGCCTCAGTGCAGTGGGCAGCTGGGAGGAGGTGCTCTTGTTCTCCATGGACTTCACAGTGTCCCAGAACTTTTTGGAGTTGGAGCTACAGGATGCAAACTTCTGCCTGAAGAAGCTGGCCTTAGCTTTCCTGACTGACTGCGTGCATTGGTTCCTGACTTCCCTGAACAGTTGCATATCGCGGGGACTGTTCGATGCTATTGCAGTCCGCCACAGGATGTTTTTGTGCTGGTCGAGGGCAGTCAGGTCTGGAGTGAACCAAGGGCTGTATCTGTTCTTAGTTCTGTATTTTTTGAACGGAGCATGCTTATCTAAAATGGTGAGGAAGTTACTCTTTAAGAATGACCAGGCATCCTCAACTGACGGGATGAGGTCAATGTCCTTCCAGGATACCCGGGCCAGGTCGATTAGAAAGGCCTGCTCACAGAAGTGTTTTAGGGAGCGTTTGACAGTGATGAGGGGTGGTCGTTTGACTGCGGCACTGTAGCGGATACAGGCAATGAGGCAGTGGTCGCTGAGATCCTGGTTGAAGACAGCGGAGATGTATTTGGAGGGCCAGTTGGTCAGGATGACGTCTATGAGGGTGCCCTTGCTTACAGAGTTAGGGTTGTACCTGGTGGGTTCCTTGATGATTTGTGTGAGATTGAGGGCATCTAGCTTAGATTGTAGGACTGCCGGGGTGTTAAGCATATCCCAGTTTAGGTCACCTAACAGAACAAACTCTGAAGCTAGATGGGGGGCAATCAATTCACAAATGGTGTCCAGGGCACAGCTGGGAGCTGAGGGGGGTCGGTAGCAGGCGGCAACAGTGAGAGACTTATTTCTGGAGAGAGTAATTTTCAGAATTAGTAGTTCGAAATGTTTAGGTATGGACCTGGAAAGTATGACATTACTTAGACATTACTTTGCAGGCTATCTCTGCAGTAGACTGCAACTCCTCCCCCTTTAGCAGTTCTATCTTGACGGAAGATGTTATAATTGGGTATGGAAATCTCAGAATTTTTGGTGGCCTTCCTTAGCCAGGATTCAGACACGGCAAGGACATCAAGGGTTAGCAGAGTGTGCTAAAGCAGTGAGTAAAACAAACTTAGGGAGGAGGCTTCTGATGTTGACATGCATGAAACCAAGGCTTTTTCGATCACAGAAGTCAACAAATGAGGGTGCCTGGGGACATGCAGGGCCTGGGTTCACCTCCACATCACCCGCGGAACAGAGAAGGAGTAGTATGAGGGTGCGGCTAAGGGCTATCAAAACTGGTCGCCTAGAGCGTTGGGGACAGAGAATTAGAGGAGCAGGTTTCTGGGCATGGTAGAATATATTCAGGGCATAATGCGCAGACAGGGGTATGGTGGGGTGCGGGTATGGCGGAGGTAAGCCCAGGCACTGGGTGATGATGAGAGAGGTTTTATCTCTGGACATGCTGGTTGTAATGGGTGAGGTCACCGCATATGTGGGAGGTGGGACAAAGGAGGTATCAGGGGTATGAGGAGTGGGACTAGGGGCTCCATAGTGAACTAAAACAATGATAACTAACCTGAGCAACAGTATACTTGGCATATTGACATTTGAGAGAGACATACAGCGAGGCATACAGTAATCACA